>NW_028278323.1:0-310916 GCF_059751315.1 Micrasema longulum
AAATATGACGTAAACTGTCGGCCTCCGTGGTGTAGTGGTCAAGACGCTTGACACACACACGGAAGGTTCCGGGTACGATTCCTGGTGAGAACACAAAAAATAAATGTGATTTTTCTCAATCCTGGGTGTTCTGTGATGTAATTCACCACTGTTATTGGGCCTCCTGGCCTGTTGTGGTGCAAAAAAAAAAAAAAAATGACTAAATAAATAAATCAACAATAAAAAAAATATTTTTCTATTTGTAATTTTGAATTCCCGCAAAAACTGTCATTACATTAGCCACACCTCTAATACGTTACGATTTATGATTATTTGTTCCTGGCCATTGAAATTTGTTCAGAACATTATCACGAATCTTGACGTCACAACAACCCAGGCCAAACACTTCGCGATTTTCTAGCAACCTTTTTTTATTAAATTTCTTTTTTACATTTATCTATTAAAACATTTCTCCACAATATCCATATTGATTTTGAAAATACAATTAATTGTTTTTTAAATTTATTTAATATATTTTTTTATTTAAGGTTTATTACAAACCAAAGATCAAATATGGACAAGATTTTTGATTAATTATTGTGAAAATTTCCAAAAAAGCATTTTGAACAAAACTTTGATCTGTAATCAGTATTATTGTAATCTACGTAGAAAATTAAAATGTTATGCTGTAGTTAATATGCTTCATAGAAATCTGTTTTATCCACCCATAACAACATCAAACTTAAATTTACGAAACTTGGACTTGATCCATTCAAATTCTTACCCATAATTTCTTTTAGCGATTCTGTTTGGAACAATGTCAACGTCCTAAAGAAAGAATATGAAGGATTTTGAGGAATTATTGAGGATAACGCCTATATCAAAATGCATGTTTATTTCTGATAATAAATCACGATAAAAATTTGCTAAAGGTTGACAATCTGCGCCACATGGGCGTACAGTGACTTTTCGGTCACGGAACGTAGGTAGATTTAAATGGTCCATAAACACATAAGAAGGATGAAAGAGACAAAGCTTTTAGGAATATAAAGTCTGGACATTTAAGGAGCTTATAGCCCATTCATCAGGCTGATAAGTGGTTATACGAGGATCGAGAACTCAAAGTATAGAAGTATAAAGATTTCTTTTCTTGAAGGAAAGCGTCAGCATAGACGGTTTTATCTCCCGGCTTCCAGAACCATCTTGCCTCTGGTCATGCTGACAGGAAGAACCGCCAGGTAGCTGAACGTGATCGCTTTGGAGATCGACATCGTAAAACACCAGTAAAACAATGTTTAGTAGGCAAATCCTTCAATCTTCTAAACCAAGGAACTACAAAAAATAAAATCACTGGTACAGTTTAAACTTAGTTTGAGTTCTTGGATTAGCATGGAAAGAACAGATAGACACATTCTTTAAAAAAAAAAAATTAAAATGAAAATAAATGCGTACTGCAAATAAATCATATTTTCGTAATATCAGGATGTTAAATTGGTTTTTCCATTATTTTTCTTTGCTTTCCTTTTCATGTTCATGTCATGTCATACCATATATATATATGTGGTATAAACTTTTTAATAATTAAAAAAGGAATGGCCCACGCTCAGACGCTGTAGTCTTTGTGGGCATTTTTTCCAATTTATGTTATGGCTTAATTTTATGATGTATTTTTCTAAAACGTATTTTTGTAATTATATTTTTATGTAAATAATATATGTATGGAAAAACAAACAAAAAAAAAATGTACTCTTGCTATTGGAGAGTATTCTTCCTTCATAATATCGGCCCATTGCTCAAGAGTTCCAGGGCTGGTATTCTGAACGGAATTGCTCGCGAAGATATCGCTCTGTTAGCGTGTATTTAGCAGTAGCGAATGGTGATTTTATTTACAGGTAAGCTATTAAAGCATATCATATATTTGCACCTACATAGAAGGTACATAATATAATGTGAGTAATATATACTATAAATTGATATTTTTCTGTGGTTCTGTGTGATACACCAACTCTCATCCATGAAATTAACTCAAACGACGTAACTTAGTGATATATTATATTATACATATATATTATCCATTACTTAAACACATAACTCATAAAAAAATGATAAAAAAATAGCGCTATGAGTTCAGTCGATATTAGGTATTCAATTGAACTGGCCAAATGTTCTAGAATAGTGCTAAAAACTGCAGTAATATACAGAGAGTTCTGATGCATTTGGCACTTAACCATTTGGTAAAGCCCCCTGGAACCAATATTAATATCCTACGCAATACAGAAATCATGTATTTCTATTAAAAAGGGTCGTTAATAGTATGCACCTGAAAACCATATGCATCAGTGCGAGAGAAATATAATTTTGCGTGAATCCCAGGATGTCGCGTGTGAAGAATAAATGTACCTATTTTGTTGTATCAAACCTACCCCTCCATAGGATTAAAACTTGCATTATATAAATCCATACACAGTCCTTTGGAAATAAATTAGAAATGTAATCTCTCGTGGTTACTACGTCACTCTGACGGAATACTTAGTTTTAATATATACGGTGGCTTTTAAGTGTAACACAATAATGGATTTTGTATTATCTTTTAAATAATAAATTAATATACAACATCTTCGTGTCTTATCAATTGATCTGGTGGACTTCAAATAATCATTATCTGTGTGCTTCTACAACGGCACATAACAATATCCCAGAAAAATGATGAAAAATGATCTAGGTGTTTCTACTCTATCTCTTTTTAAATTAGGTCTGAAGAAAATGCTTCCAAATTTATTATTTCCATATGAGACGGGTACGTCTCGAAACCGCTAGACATAGATAAGTCGACATGTGATTGTTTACAAAAATTTAATAAAACGTTTGACCACAAAGTTTATGCTTTAAATATTAATAATATTAAAAATGTATGTTTGAAAAAAAAAACTTTTTTTTCTGATTTTTTTACGGACTTATCCATCATATAAAAAAGGTGTTTTGTTTAATTGATTGTTTGGCACATGATAAATTAAGCGGTAAATTAACACTTTTATTATTGAAAAACTATTAATAGTTTGAAGTACATACTACTAATGATTAATATGGTTATTAGATTTTGTGACGTTTTTATCTTTTGATCATTTGCCAGTACAAGTTGTAAGGAATTGCTAACAAATTAATCGGATTTGTTGATTGGAATTTCAAGGCTATTGTTAACGTCTTCCTATTATTGCAAGACATTTGGCACACCTAACAATACTTATTATATAACATTGCATACTCAGATTCTTAGATACTTTATTTAAGATCTGTTAGATAAAACCTTTACTAGTAAGCCTATAAATAGAACAGGTGTATTTTTAAATAATATATCATGTAACTTTTGATTGGAAATATTATCTCTTGTCAAACTAATGTGTTTTTTTACATTACTTACATTTTTTTACATTAACTCTATAACAATACTTATGCCAAAAAGGTGATACAAAAATATTTTTTTTCTTTAGCTAGCATTTTGTAAAGACTGATAATTTTTATTTCATGAGACAAGTTGTAAAATAAGTTGATTCCCAGATGTATATTTTATCTTATAGGTTATAAATTAAATATCCATATTTATTATTTTTTGTTAAAAATTATGTCATACATTTAAAATTGTACATTTATAGAAAGTCGTTTTGATTATCAGAGGTAACTAGAGTTATTTATCACGTTCCAAGAGAGTAAAAATACAAAAACTGTGATTAGTATAAAGAAAAAACAAATCTAGTTTAAGAAAAAGGTAGTAAAAAAAGTAAAAACATAGTAAAAATACAAAGTAAAATACATAAAAAAACACAATATAAAAAATGCTTTAAAACAACATATATTTGAAGAACCACAGCAAAAACCCTACACTCGAAAATCAGAGTTAAGTCCGTCAAACTTACAGGGTTCTTCGTGAAATCATGAATTTATAACATAAGTTTAGCGACAACATTATTTCCAATCCTGTTTATTGGCCTCTACAATCCTGTGATTTGACTCCATTAGACTATTTCCTTAAAGACAAAACAAAATAACAAATATTGAAGCATTTCCTTCAGGCCTGATTTAAACAGAGATACTAGCATCTTAGATCATTTTTCAAAATTTTATTTGAGTATAATACTATTTTAAACATATGTATTTTTTTTAACGCTTTCATTAGTTATGAAATATTGTTTTAGAGACTTTTCTCGTATTTTTTTGTGGCTACAAATGTTCA
This sequence comes from Micrasema longulum, assembly GCF_059751315.1. Taxonomy (NCBI): domain Eukaryota; kingdom Metazoa; phylum Arthropoda; class Insecta; order Trichoptera; family Brachycentridae; genus Micrasema; species Micrasema longulum. The sequence goes on from NW_028278323.1 coordinate 4,208, forward strand.
GAAAAGGAATAAAAGACGGGTAGCTGGATCGGACTGAACGATATTTAAAAAAATAGGATCCGATCTCTCAGGCGAATATATGGTAAAAGTATGTACGATGGATGCACAAATGTTGGGATCCGTACATTATGTAGGGCTGAGAGGAGCTTGGCGTTGGTTTGAACATGTGGAGCGAATGGACAGCGACATAACGGCTAAAAATATTCACAATGCCAAGGTTAATGGGTGCAGAAATAGAGGAAGACCGAGAAAGTCATGGCATGACCAAATCCAACAAATACTTGAAGATGGACATGTCAAAAGTCGTAATAATCGGCGCACGTGCATGAGAAGATGCATGAATGTAGAGGAAGCTAGATATTTCGTTTCATTTTTTTTTTTTTTTTTTGCACCACAACAGGCCAGGAGGCCCAATTACAGTGGTGAATTACACTACAGAACAACCAGGCTTGAGAAAAATCACATTTTAATTTTTGTGTTCTCACCGGGAATTGAACCCGGAACCTTCCGTGCGTGAGTCAAGCGTCTTGACCACTACACCACGGAGGCCGCCGTTGTTGGCAAAGATAGCATACGTAAACTTACATTTTAATTCAGCTTAAGTGACATATTAAATTTTCTAATTTAAAATTGAGGGTACGAGTATATTAAATTTATTTAAAAAAAAATTTTTTTTTATTAATGGATTTCATAGAAGGTACATGTTTTTTAAAAATATTCTATACATATCTACTTTTACACATCTAGTAAATGTTATCACTGTAACTCTTCAAAAAAGAGACTAACTCTTGTGCTTGGAGAGTGACTTACACTGTTGTAGTTGTTTATTGTTTATTATAAGAGTTTATATAATTTTAAATACGAGTACATGAGAAAAAAAAACATAGGATATAGAAAGAAAAAACATATAACAATAATACATTCATATTAATTAAAATTTAATGTAGTTTTTACACGTGTTCAAAAAACTTCTTTAGATTTACCTTAAATTTATTTATAGATATATTATTTTTAATAGTTTTTAGTTCATAGGAAAGATTATTACAATTTTTTACTCTTTTGAAGACAAAGCTATTTTGACCATGACTTGTGTGGAATTTAGGAATTTAAATATTATGTTGGTACCTGCGTGACATTCATCTCAAATTTTTATATTTTTTTTATTTTTTATATATTCGTATGATATAATTTATTTTATGAAGAGTGTCTACTGTATGGACCTAAATATTTTAAATAGACTTTCCGTATTGAATGTTGAGGGTTTCTTTAGAATTACTTTAAAAATTATTTTTTGTACCGTGTATTTTTATTGTGAACGTTTAACTGACAAAATCATGTATATCCACGCACAGGCTTATGGGGGATTTTTTTTCTTATTCTTTTATTCTGTTTTATAGTATGTTTGTATGCTATGAAATGTAAGAAAAAATTACAATAAGTGTAAAAAAAATAAAAAAATAGTTAATAGAATAATAGAATATTGTGTTTTGGGTCAAGAAGGAATAAATTGATCTTAGGTGTCCAAATCCGGAGTTACGAGCAGTAATCACAATTACGCAAGTTCAAACAGCTTACCTAACAAAAGTGTTTTCCCATAAAAATTATAGTAATCATCGTGGAATACCTGCTCACACGGGCGATTAAAAGCTCAGGTTTAACCCCATCAGACGGAATAATAACAATATATGGCACCCGCTTTTTTCCTATACATTTTTTCGCATATTGTTATCCGTTTCTTATGAGATAGTTACGTATAAAAAACTCCTCTAACATATGGTATAGGTTTGCATATTCGGCCGCATTCCAATGCGATGCCCTCCAGCCACCCGCGCTTACCTCAGTCCTCGCGAGACCCCTAAATTTCTCACCCCTCTCTCGATTTTGGCCTTTAGAAGGCGGATTTCTAGCCCCAGAAGTCAGAGTATTCCGGGTCGTCCTCTAACCTTTCTGCTTACCTAACTTCTTTGTACTTTTTGGTAAGGACACCCACTCGGGGCTCTCCTAGCGAACCAGCTTGCTTTCTGGAACTCTTTGGTACTAGGCTACGCCCTGGCTCTCATCCCGTACAGTCATATTATACTGTCAACCCTTGCTAACCTAGTTGCTTGCCTTATTTGGCTCATCCGGGTTCTTTGGTCAGACATATAATTTGATTAATCGAGATCCTAGTAATTGATCCCGAGTATCTACTCAGTGAAGTACGAATTCTGGCTGTTCGGCCCTTTCTCTAACTTCTGAATACGGTGCGAGACATCATATTACTAGGAAGAGCTAGTTCGGTTGTCCGAGGCACACACGTGTTTTGGCCACCCGGAACCCGAGATCACCCCCTGTTGTGAACAACAATTCCGCTGGCTCTCAATCTGTAAAATCAGTGCTTGTCAACCCGTGTAACCAACGATATTGCATTAAGTTTATTTCCTAGTGCTTGTAATGAATGTAAATTATGAACTGAATCAATAAATATCCTTGAAATATAACCAGACGTGTTATAAATATTAATTTGGTCAATTTTATACTAACAATTATAGTACCGAGATTAGAGCAAACAGATGTTATTATGGCTTGTTTAAACATCTTGGATCCAAATTGCTCACTAGAAAAACTAAGACCATTATTTACAAAACTCTCCCCAGACCGGTCATTACATATGGTGCCAAATGTTGGGTTATGACTAAAAAGAGATGAAAATATGGTATTAGTATTCGTAAGAAAAATATTAAGGAAAATATTTGGTGTTTTTAACAAAAACGAAGTGTGGAGGAGACGGTTTAATCATGAATTAGAGACACTGTATGGCGAACCCAACATTGCACAATTCATCAAAATAAGAAGATTACAATGGTTGGACCATGTGCACAGAATGAATGATAACCGCACCCCAAAAAATATTATTTATACCACTCCGGAAGGCAGACGAAGCAGAGGCAGACCAAAATTAAGATGACTGGATAATGTGGAAAGTGACATAAGAGCGATTGGCCTGACGAACTGGAAAAGAGCCCCGGGGTGCAGGGACGAATGGAGACAAGTTCTGGTGGAGGCCAGGGCTCGCAACGGGCTGTAGCGCCACTGATGATGAATTTTATTTTAAAGTCTATCACCCTTGGAGTGTTACTTTTTTATGGGAGTTGCATTATTTTTTACCTTGTTTATAATATACAAGGTTTATATTTCAAAAGATGATTTTTCCGCAATTATATTTGTCTTTAAATGTATCTATACTATCATTTATTTATTCATATATATGTACATTACAAAATAAAATATCTTAATTCATACATATAGAAATAATTAGGTATATGTAAAAAAAACACATTAGTATACATAATATCCAAAGAATAATATGTTAAAAAAGTAATAGAATCTTGTAACGAAAAACTCCCTCAGAGACGTGAAAAATGTCAATGTCCAAAGTGATATTGTTCAACATAGAGATAGCCCTTCCAACAGGCATAACCATTGGCAGGTTGGTTCTGTATATTGGAATGTGAAACAGTCTATGTTGACGCTGTCTAAGGTAATTATCAGGAACATAAAAGCTAATGCTCCGCATAATTTCAGGGATCACTATTGGGATCAGGAAGGATATACTAAAGTGGGCCAATCAGGAACTTCTCGGCATTTGCTCATGTGGAGAGGAAACTACTTTAAGCTCTTCAGGAAAAGCCGGCCTGTTGGCAGTAGTCAACAGGCCTTCCGTTCCACTAGAAGAGTGTTCGGCATTTTGTTTCCTACTTTGGTTTATTTCACCAATTACCTGCACTATTTTGACCATGTATAATACTACCTCTCGTGTGAGTTCTTTATTATCTATCACCGATGGGATGTAGTGTAGATCTTTTTTTAAAAAAGGAATAACCCGTGAAGCCTCTATTTTGAGGCTTGTCAACAGGTGGGATAGAGGGGTATGGAAGGAAGTAATGAAAAACACACCACAACACCCAGACTAATTGAGGAAAAAATCTTTCTTGGATTTTTTTCTTGCAACTGGCGGGAATCGAACCCGCGACGCCAGTTTCACAGTTGGCCGTCTAACCAACTGCAGCACGGTACCTGGCCTTCACCCAGGCTTCTGCAACGCGCCTCCAGCTGTTGTCTCTGAAAGCTGAAAAAAGGCAATGCATCAACAGGTGAGGAATACCTTTAGGTGTTTCATTATCACATGGGCAGCTGTCGATCTCGGAGAGCTTGAAGCGATGCAGGTAGTTCATGAACCCACCCTGACCCGTGAGGATTTGAGTAGCTCAAAGTCGGCTTACAGCATTCTCCTGAAATCAGAGGCATGGTACTGGTGGTTTAACTTAAGCTGGCGCGTTCAGATAACTCACACTAACGCATTTAAAATCTATAGGATGTTGATTAAAAAAAATGTTGTATTCAATTTTAACTAAATGTGCTATCTTTTTTTATAATTCGATGATGCATTAGAGGGTTGTGTATATGAAAAAAATACAATGGGTTAAGAAAATATTTATTTATTATTTATTTATTTAACTTTTTGTACATAATGTTATTTGTACATTGGCGGGATTATTGCCAAATGGCAGTTTCTTCCAACCAACCAATAAAATAAAAGTTTTATTTTTATAATTCAAGTTACAGAACATATTCAATAGAAAAAAAAAGTTAAAAATATATAAAAATAGAAATAAACGTATTTGTTTATAAATTACCTTAAATCAAAACTAATATATTAATTTACTAAAATACTTTGTTTCATTATTTAATATTTTTCAAATCATTTTCCAAAATGTTGCATTTTACTAATTATAGTCCTTCCAAGAACAAGGGGCAATTTAAATTTGAAAAAATGTATTTTTATTATAGTCAATTACCGTAGATCTAGAATGCTAAGTTGGGTAAATTGTTTTAAGTAAACAAATAACAAGATTTATTGTTTATTAATAAGTGTGTATACATATATTTTTCGATATAATTTTTACTGTGCATTTTAATTACACTCAATTAATTATTATTATGATGAAAACAAAATATTAAAAAAAAAAAATGTTTGTTTAAAAATAAATACTAATAGTAAAAGTAATTGTTTTTTTTTTACTCTAATCCAAAAGAGATTTTAAAAAACATTTAATTTAATATTAAGATTTTTAAAATCAGTAATCTGTTTAGTTAAAATGTTTTTGTGTAAGTTTTGTGAAAGCGCCATCACTACATAATCGACCTATTCATGATTTGATTAAATGAAAATACCTACATATTTACTAACCAGTGTTTTAAATCCACAACTTAATACTCGTACATAATATTACATTTTTACTATTAAGAATTGCAGCGAAATTCAGACGAACGCAGAAGCATCCTGTGTATATTGTATTACCATATCATTAGCAACTAATAAAGCAATAGTTGTCTATGTCACGCTCACAAGCGCGTCTGAGTGCGAGAGAGACAGATTATTTTCATAATGCGTATGCCGTGCTATGTCATACCATGGGCTTATTCGCGGAAACTACACAAAGCGTATGTGTAAGTATAGTGCACGCGCCAGCTTATAAAAATCCACCAGTAAATGGCAGGGAAAAACATTTTAGTAAATTGTCAGATAACGGTCGTTCCAAAGTTGAAGGGTCCTAATTTAAATTTTTCTTTTAAAAATTCAACTCAATACGCATATTGCTTAATACGTAATATGGAAAATCTCGGATACCAATGGGTTATAATACTCGTACAAAATTGAATTTATTAGGTATGCAAATTACAGTGGAAAATCAAATCCGATTTTGTGATGGGTACTCTTAATTCCATTTCCGTGTTTTTGTATCAAATCATAATTGTATCCTCCTTAAAACTGCTAAAATTTAAATTGCGCTAGTTAAAAATAATACTAGATAAAACGTAAATTATGACATTTGTATTTAAGTCATTGGGTAACATTTTTAAATATTATTTTCGAATTCGTTTATTTATTACAAGTATAGAGTGATGTGGCGTTCTATCCTCTCTCCCTACCCTTACGGAGAAACGGCGTGACAGTTTGTTGTTTTTGTTGTTATTGTTTAAAAAAATATTGTTCTTGTGCCATAATTCAGAGAGAAAATACGTGAATACGTTTGTGTGAAGAAAAGTCTACCTAGGTACTTGCTTATGATTGAATTCCAAATCTAAAAACGATAGAGATTCAAATATTGAGTTTAAGTAGGCACCTAAGTACTTGTTTTTGTTTAAATTCCAAAACAGAAAATAATGTATTATTTTCAAATAAAGGATTCTTTTAGCAAATGTCAAACTCTGCTCAGGGATGCACTTTAGTCAAGAATGCAATTTTCAAAAATGTTTTTATGTTAGTTGATAATTTTTTAGTATAACCAAAAAGCCAGTAAAAAAAATAAATGGGTAGAAATTATAAGAAATTCAATAAAATAATCTGATTGGGATCCATCAAAAGCCATTGTTGTTTGGAAACATTCAAAAACACACTTTTTTGTACACAGAAAAATAGCATCCATCCATTTTTTTGTATACGCATTCCTGGTGATGGATAAAAAAAACATTTACGCTCTTATCTTTTTTGTACTTAATAAATTTAAGATTTCATGAGCGATAAACCTTCTCGTGGTAAAGTTGTACATTTATCTAAAAACCGCACGTAAATCGGTCCGGTAGTTAATCAGTCTATCGAGGACAACCATTCGAACATTGCCTTATATAAACATATAGATTTAACGTTAGTTTTTGATAAAACATTGGTTTCTTAAAGGAATGAAGTGCGATTCAAGTCAAAGTCACATCCGCTAAAAACCTGACTCGTGGGGTTTCTCCGATGACTGATTCAATAGGCTATAATCACGATTTTTTTTAATTAAAAAAAAAAAATACGACGGTGACTGTACCATTTTTTATTTTTTTGTCAAAACGAAATGGCGTCAAAACGACCATTCGGATGCCGAATGGTCCTGAGCATTTGCAATATTTCTTAAAAAATAAATATGTAGAACAGTTGGTTTTTTACACTTAATTGATAATAAAATTAGATAGTTTTCTAAATAAATAATAAATAAAATTACTATAAAATTGCCATATGAAAACCCACCTTTTTATTTATTGTATTTTCAAAATGTTCTGGGGTGAATCTACTCTTTTTACTATCCAAATATCACCAGTTCATTTTACTTGAATGTAGCCCATGGCATTGTCTCCGCAATTTTCTGTAGCTGATATGTTAATAAGTAAATCAAATGTATTTAAAAAAGGCAATAACACGCACTTACAGAGGAACAGAGATGTTTACAAGCAATGGTATTTTATAAGTTATGTTGTATCAACGTCACATTACTTCTCTTTTGCAGTCAATGTAAGCAAAATAATATATAAATAGTACATGGAAATAACATAACTATTTAAATGAATACATTATGGAAGTAAACATAATATATTTCCTTACCTTGCAGCTTTTAAATGTCCACATTTGGAACTTAAAAAGTTTGTATTGGATGAGAAAAAAATACCCATCATGATTATATCTATTTTGGCCACATCGGATTTCCCTTGTTAAAAACCAATGTTAGTTATAATGTTATGGAAGTTTATAAATGAAAACTTATAAAAAATCCAAGGAAAAGACGAAATTTAACTATAAAAAACAAATAAAAAACTACAAGCCGCCCGCGTCAGACGGATTTTCATATAGAATTTGAGTGATCGTAGAATCCACAAGTCACGCGTGACGTCATCAACCTTTTGGCCGATTACAGGCCGTTTTTTTGTCTTCAAACTTTAAACAGGAAATTATAAATGAAAACATCAGTTTCGGATGTTTATAGTAAAATGCTCGCAATCATAATAATATTCTTTAAAATCATTTAAATACATTTAAAATCATATCTCCCCAGTTTATGATAATACTCAATTTTTAGGGAGTTTCAGGACGGACTGTAATTAGAAAAGGGTTGTCAGCCGCCAGATTTCGTTAATCTGTGTATAAAGGCTTGTTAAAAGAATTTCATGGCTTTTAGAAATATTTAAATAATATCAGCGAATTGATCATGTCCAATCAATTTAATCCGTTATTCAAGTACATAATATTATGTATTTCAAAATCCAATAAAGTAGATATTATATACTTCTGGATTACGGAGAGCTCCCTTGAGCCGATTTTCTCATTCGGCAAAGAGCAATTTTTCCTTGTATGTGGGCACCTCCATGGAGAGTCCTCAGACAGTCCAGTATATGGTAGGCAAACTGTATATTGTACATCAATTTACAAAAATAAATTTACATCATCGTTTTTATTATAAATTTAACAACATCAATTTGGATTAGTAATATTATTTAATATTTTGAAAGATTAATCAACTCTACAAAAGTCCTTTATATGATTTACCGAATAAATTATTCACAAACATAAACAATTAAGCAATATTGGAATCATCACATAGACATTGATTTCTGTGAGCTTAAGTGTGAAGATAGATAGCTCTGACCTGTCTGGTGCAAAAAATTCAATAAAATCAGTAGTGTTTAAGAACGAAGCAGATTGGTATTAATTTACGGCTTATGGCATATAAATTATTTAAATTCTTTTATCTTTAAACAGTCTCATAAATTCTGATAACAAAAATAAAGTCTAGAAGTGAGAAATTTAGCAGTATCCTGTAACCTTCATGAAACCATTTATTTGGCGTACAATATCATAGAAACTAGTTCGCTTATCAATAAAATTTTATGTATTTGGTTTTTGGATTTTGTCATAATTTATCTCCTATAGTAATTTATTTTATCTATCTTGGTTCACAAACAATATACAATACAAATGACATTGGTATAATTATCACAAATGGAGTTTTTAGGTATTGTTCATCAATTATATGTGAACACAGCATGCACAAATAAAGAAGAAAAAAAAGTTTACAATAGATATTTTTTTATATTGGCTAGCTTAATTAAATTCTTTGGTTGATTTATTTAAAATAATTAATTTATTTTTGTTAAAGAAACAAGCAGTCTACAATGATATAATAACATTTTAAAAAAAAAAACGATTTAAAGACAGACCAGCCAATTTTTAAAAATAAGAATCATACATATTATTAAATTATGTTACAACAAAAGGGTGTGTTTATGTGTATTTGTATGAGAGTAAATGTAGATGTGTATTAGTGTGGGAGTAAGTGTTTAGGTGTGTGTAAGTGTGAGCATCATTAAACAGCAAGTGGGATTGTATCACAGCCAGAAATAATTAGTCTTTATTTATTTTTAAATAAATTAAGGGGCGTGTTAAATATATCAATATATGAAAAAAAACATTAAAGTTAGAGAAAGAACGATAGAGGAAAGAGTTTTGTGCATAGTTAGTGCTACAGATTGGCAGATGGAATAAAAACTTTTATTTTTTTTTACGCGAAAGGGGACATAAAGATTAATTTTGGAGCGTAGGTTAAAAGAGTCTACTTTATTGTTTAATAATTTATGTAAATAGCATAATTCAGATACAGTGCGTCTATTTTCAAGGGTAATAAATATATTTTGTTTGGCAAATTGGCTGTAAGTACAAAGTTTTACAGGTTATTACAATAAATTATTACTTAGAGGTTATTACAAATTATTTTACCTAACTAACATAAATGACTTATTTATTGTGTATGCAGATAATTGGTAGAATTCCATATTTAATTTGGTAATGTATCCAAAATAAAACAAGTTTATTGGATTGTAATTCTACTTTATTTTTTATAAAATATACAAAGGGTATATTGTGACGCGTTTCGTCTTGTTAGGACATTTAAAAAAAAACTCGTTTATTTTGGATACATTACCAAATTTAACATAAATGACTATTTGATTTTATAAATTGCGTTACAGTTTTCCTATAATTATTTAATGTATCGTTAAAGATATCAATATCAGCATTACTTTCTACATTATTGTACAATCTTAACAAAAGTGATAACGCATTAAAGTGCGCCGTATTGTTATTGAAGGTTGGAAGACAAAAATGAATAAATGTGTCTAGATATGTAATGAATAAATGTGTCTAGAAATTCTGCGTGTGAAACAGAACATAGACCCTGGCCAAGAGTTTTTGTTTTAGCCATTAGTTACTTGTAGACGTCGCTTAGTCCGCAACTGCCGATTTAAATTCAATTATGCCGTGTTGTGTCTTTTGTAAGTGTCAAAATACTGCTGGGATTAAAAAGGAGTACGGTTAGATTCGCTACTTACACATTACATGTGTAAGTAGCGAATTCACAAATAATATTATTGGAGAATTCGATTATTTTACCGTCTGTCATATTGTTAAATAAAACAAGGCGGACATTACAAAATACAATGAAGGATATCAGTTTCATTATGATAATTGCCTTCAAATCACTGGAAAAATTAGCACAAAATATTTAGTTATTATAATTGATAAAAATATAAAATGGAAGGTGCTAATATGTAAATTATATTGTAAATAGAAAACTTATGCGGTGCTTTTAAAACAAATATTTTACCAGTCGAAAAAAATCATTATAAAAGTTATTTTAAAAACACCGTCTACTTTTCCCCTTTTTTTAATTATTAAAAAAAAATAAGGTTTTGGACACAAAATTGTTAAAATAAAAAGAATCGTATGCTTCTTATACATAAAGACAAAATAAATAGTAGTATTTCTATGTCATAAAACGTAAGTACGCGACCTAGAACAGGTGGTAATATCTTAATTCCCAAATTAAAAACAACTACAGCACAACATCATTATACTTACAGAGGGATATTTTTCTTTAATTAAATGAACAAATAAAATAAAAAGTACCGTCAGGAATACAATATATTTAAGAAAGAAGTGAAACGTTACATTTATAGCACTGATTAAAAAAACCGTTTACGATTTTTTTGTAATTATTTTTTTTTTAATGTTATACAAAAAATATTAATAAATAAAAATAAACTAAATAAATAAATATGCGCATTACTCGATGTTGCGTCTTCTCGGTACTTTTTTACGGCGTCGAAACGTGGACACTCACCCAAAACACTTCAAAAAAGATCGAAGCCTTTGAAATGTGGTGCTACAGGAGGATATTAAAAATCTCCTGGGTGGATAGAGTCCGAAACGATGATGCTCTCCGACGGATGGAAAAATATAAAGAGGTACTGAAGACCATAAAGAAAAGAAAACTTGAGTACTTTGGGCATGTGATGAGAGGCGAAAAATATAAAATTTTACAAGTCATTCCACAGGGAAGTTTTGAAGGGAGACGCAGTGCAGGTAGAAGGCGCATCTCTTGGCTTAAGAACTTGCGCGACCGGTTCCATTGCAGCACTCAGTCCTTGTTCAGGGCAGCTGCCAATAAAGTAAGAATCGCAATGATGATTTCCAACCTCCATCGGGGGAGGAACCATAAGAAGAAGAAAAATAAACTATTGTAAGACGTCACTCCCCATTATGTACACAAGAATGGTTTTTTTCTTTTACGTAAAGCGAAAAGTTAATGTAAATATATGTATTAATTTCATGTTAAAATTTTATTTAGTAGTAATATTGTATTTATATTTGTTGCCAGGCAGTCGAATTTTTTACCCGGCGTTCTAATAATAAGCCTCAGTATAGGTATTTAACGATATTAATTTACTTAACCACGCCTGCTTTCTTAACAAGGCACCAGAACTTCCTTATTGACTGGTTATTGTTCATTAGAAACTGTGACGTTTCAAAGAAGTTAGTTTTTATTAAAAACGGTTTTTTATTTTTTTTTATACATTTTCGAGAAAATTCAATGTGCAATTAAATGCTCTAATTTTTATCGGGTATGAAAACATATTTATTTCAAATATCCCGTAGAAATGAACTTATTTATTGATTGAATTCAACTGATTGAAAAAAATAATCAATGGTTTATGCGCATTGTGCTAAATAAATAATCGGCTTATTTGTATTAATTAAAAAAATAATTGATCAGCGTACCTAACTCACGATTGATGGAATGTTCTAGGAGAATGAGATGTGTACACAATTTTAAGATAATATGTATCATCAATTTCATGTATTTAAAGTAATTAGTATACGCCTGAAAAAAGCTGATAAGAATGGGCTTAATCTTAATAAAATATTTTTAAATCGTGTGGAAATCAGGAAATAAAAGAATGCAAGGTTATACTGAGGTAATGCTAAATATAATGACCACGTATGCATACAATTTTTTGGATGTAAAACACATCAGAAATATTACATACAGAATGTTCAAACTTGAGTTCAGGACAAAATAATTCATTTATCTTGTTTTATTTTATTATTCTTCTTCTTCTTACCAGCCCGTTTCTCTCCACTGCTGGATCTAGGCCTCTTCCAAATTTTTCTATGTTCTTTTGTCCTGGGCACTCTGTTTCCATCCATGGCTCACGAGTAATATAATAGTAATATAATACTGTAATATAATAGTTGGTATAAAAATATCTGGTCTGACATTATTCTTCGATTTTTAAGAGAGTTTATTCCATGGTACTGCATACTTTCAGCATAGTTAGAGAAGTTAAGGTTTAACCGGTAGTCGACCCTTTAAAAAAATAATATTGGACCCTTTTTAGTATTTTAACACAAAAAAAAATTAGTATTAATTAGCAAACGCCTAAATTCTCCTTGTTGCTGATTGTGCTGGACTCAAACAGGAGTATTATGTTTGCGACTTTTGTTTATGATAATTATTAGCAATACTTTAATTAAATACATAACCCCGGAATTTATGTTACCAGCGTAAATAGTAAAACAATAAAAATGTGTTTTCAAATAAACGGAGATATTTCAGAAGAACGTAAATTTGATTATGGTTTTTTCTTAATTTATCATTAAATGTTAGTCAAGGAACAACTCGATATGAAATTTTTCGAAAACTGTTTTATTTATTTTAAAGAAACAAACAGTCGACAATGAAATAATAACATTAAAAAAAATACAGTTTAAAGACAGACCGGCAAAGCTTCTTAGTAAAAATCATACATATTATTAGATTGTGTTACAACAAAAGGATTACAATTATTTAAAAATAGTGTATTGAAAACTTTTGAATAAAACTCCGGTTGGTCCCTTTTTCTCTTATATCACTCAAATTACATACATTCATATTATTATTATAAATTAAATTTCTCTTTTGAAATTGTGTATTACTTTCTAAAATCGCTTTAATGAAATTTTATCGACTTCTCTTGGTTTAAAATCTTCTCCTTATATTGCTTTTTCAAATTTCAAATGATTACTTGCCATACTTGTTATTCCTTCTTTATTTTTTCTTTTTTCTCTGCTGCCATTGGCATGTTTTTATACTTGTTATACTTTTAAACTACTTTTAATTACTTATATTATATATGTTAATAAAATCAATATATTGCTGCTCTTACTACAATGTGTCATTAATTTTGAAGATGTTTTTTAAATTGACCTAAATTTAAATTTATTGTCTTATATTTCACTTAAAGATTCTTCTCATCGTTTCTTTGAATCCCTTAAAATAAATATGTGTTTATGTTTTTCCTTTTTTAAAAAAAAATGTTATTACTATTTTATTTTATTTTTACATCTGAGCATGTTTTTCATTCTTTATTTCCATTCTTAATTCTTAATTACTCTTACAAGTTTTCTTCATTTTTAATATTATTTCCATTTGTAAATACTCACTTCAAACTACAAACCTTAAAATATATTTTTTTCACTTAAATTTAAATTTTTAAACAACTTTCATTTATGTTTTCTTTTTCCTTCTTTTTTTTATACTTTCATAATTAACATTAGATTTAATTGCTTTTTAATATGGAAACTTCACTGGTCCATTAGAATTAAGTCCAATTGTGTAAAATATTAAACTTTGTAACTGTACTGTATGTTTCCTGAATAAAAGAAAATAAAAATAAAAATAAAAAAGGATGTGTTGATGTGTATTTGTATGAGAGTAAGTGTAGATGTGTATTTATGTGTATTAGTTTGAGAGTAAGTGTTTAGGAGTGTGCATCATTAAATAGTAAGTGGGATCGTATCGCAGCCAGAAATAAAAAGTCTTAATTTATTTTTAAATAAATTAAGGGGTTATGTAAAATATATCAATAGATGAAAAAAATAATTTAGTTTTACAGACTCCATTAGGAAAACAAATAGGGTTTTAGCATCATCTAATGAAAAAATACAAGTAACAAAAAAGTCCTACCTAAATACAGGAAATTCCTAGCAGCATTGCAAAAATGGTGAAATAAATTAAAATACATTTTCACAAGTTAATGTTATAGATTTATCGAAATTAAGTAGATTATTTTGAATAACCCTGTATTTATGTGATTGTTTCTTTATTTTTCACGTTCTAAGAGAAAAATAAAGGACAATAATGGCACGAAAAACGTGCTACATCTAGTAATGAGACTCCTCATAGCATTAATCACAATACATCATTTTTATAAAATTAATGGCAAGCCACGTCTAAGTTTTGAAAAGTAAAAAAAGTTCAATTTTGCTTCGGAAGGTACCAACACAATACACCGCACCCCCCGTTATCCATCAGGCGAGGCACAAGTAAAATCTATGGTTTTAAAGAGAGCGGTGCCGTCATCTAGCGGTGTCACGTGGTGATAGATAACGTCATTAAAACATTGCCTGTGCAAACCAATGGCGCTGGTTTCCTAGAGAGCGTTGATTGAGAGCAGAACGTCAAATATCGGTGCATCGGTCATTTGCAAAACGGCCTTGATAGCGGTGCAAAAAATCTTCGAACGGTTTTTCACGTGGACCTTTGAACATTTTTTTATGTCAAATCAGTCACAAATAAGTGCAAACAGGATGTTAACAAGTGAAATATTCATAATTGTGATTGCTTTTGTTAAAAATAGTAAGCCCTGTATAATGTAAAGAGCGAGGACTATAAAAAAGCCCAGTTAAAACAAAAAAAATGTAGAAATATCGGGATAACAACTTGAGATATTTCAGAAAAAATCTTTTGATATTATTTCTACTGATTTCAACATTTTGACGACTGAAAAATACGACGGCTAGCGGGCGATTATTCTAGCGCAATTTTTTGACAGATAAGCTGTCACGCCGCCAGATAACTACAACGTTTTTTTTAAAGTTTACATATCTTCAATTCAATTCAATTAAATTTATTTATTTTAAATATACCATATACATTACAAAAATATATCCAATACGTACATATTATAAAAAAGAAAAAAAAATACACGAAAGAGACTCATATCAAAGTTGTAGGAGAATCCAGCTCCGCCCTTCAGATAGATGGAACAGATCAATATCCAGAACGATGTTCTTTAGCATAGCGGTAGCCCTTCCAACAGGCATAACCATTGGCAGGTTGGTCCTGAATATAGGAATATGAAAAAATCTATGCTAATGCTGTCTTAGGTAATTATCAGGAACATAACCACCAATGCTCATCATAGTTTCAGAATTGTCGATCATACCGCGCAACAATCGATAAAAATGTGTAGTCAAATACACATTCCTTCTAGTCTGTAAACTGTTGTAGCCAAGCATACCCTGGAGAAACTCGGTCGGGTAGAGCCAAGGATAATACCCGCACTCTCCCATGTAGAGATATCTCAGAAACTTCTTTTGGATTTTCTCTATCATGAGGGAGTACTTCAGTTCATGTGGCCCCCATATCATTGAGCCACTCTCGAGTCTACTTCGCACCAAGGAGTTGTAAAGAGTTCTCAGTACGCGGGTATTTTCGAAAACTCTGGCAGTACGCAGAACAAATCCTAACATCTTCAATGCATCACCACTGATTGTCTCTATGTGTTCATAAAATGTCAGAGTGCTCACAATCTTGACACCGTTGAGACAGCCGTCTTATAACACCCACCGCATAACTGTATATTATGGCCGCTAGATAATAGCACCGCTTTTCTAGGAAACCATAGCTTAATACACGGTGTTTCAAGGCCACACCGCGAAACTTCATGTGAACCTTTCTCACATAAACATTTTAAAAAATCCTAAAAATTATTTTTTTTAATCTATTAAAAAAATATCATATATTAAAAAATGGAGACCATCCCTTTTCTCGCATCCCTTACATCAATCCCTACCCCTCTCCTACCCAGCCGCTTACATATTCCGCGTCCGATGCGTATAGCTTTATTTGCCAAATACGTTTTTTGTCTCATTTTAACCTTAATTTTTTTAATTTAAAAAAAGTGATTTTCTACGAAGCTAGTTTAAAGTACATTCTATGGGCCATGTTTAAAAACAAGTTGATAAAATAAGTTGATAACAACTGCTAGATAACAGCATCGCTCTCTTTAAGTTGATATTTCTGGTCACCCTTAAGACGGCCGTCTTGTTACGCCCACCGCATTAAGCTAGGGTTTCCTAGGACAGCGGTACTCGTATTTTAACGGCGGTAGAGAACGGTGATGCGGTGGACAGCCATCGTAACGGTGACTAGAGTGTGGTTTCCTAGGAAAACGGTGTTATCAACACCATTTAACCGTTTCCACCGTTTCCCCAGGAAACCACTCTCTAGTCGACGTTACGACGGCTGTCCACCGCATCACCGTTCACTACGGCCGTTAAGATACGGGCACCGCTGTCCTAGGAAACTCTAGTTTTACTGCATATTATTGCCGCTAGATAACGGCATCGCTTTCTTATAGCTTTAAGAAAAAAGCTTACAGTAGAGTTTTAATTACGCTTTTGTCAAATTCACAAAATGATGTAAAGTTTTTGATAAAAATACATCAATAAAATTTCTTGATTAAGTTTAACTTTGTTTAACTTGACCAACGAACGCCATCTCTTAAGTAAGCATCTTCAAAACTTTTTATGCTTACTTAAAATTAAACAAGGTAAAACTTATTACATTACAATATTAAAATCATCAATATTTATGAAGAAAAAAACATATCAAAATTTAAAATAATGGTCAAGACATATGTGATAAACAATTTATAAATTAAATATATTTGTAATGTTATTATAAGAACACACATAACAATATGTATGATATGTGTGCCCTACTTTAAGATTTAAATAAAAATAATAAAAATTAACCATAGAGTTTTATCAAGGAATATCTTCAAAAAACGCTAATATAAAATGACGAAATGTAACAAACACTTTTTTTTAAATATTTTAAAATCAGTAATACGAGTATTTGTGAAATTACTAAATGTAATATCAAATTTACATTATTTTCACGCATTTGATAATCGATCAATAATTTTAGCCAGTTTACTGACCCTGACAAGGAATGATACAATAAAAATATAGTATATAGTTACAATGTATTTAATTTTTATTTGTATTTATGTATGATTATCTAGTATTTTTTTGGTGAACTGTTTAGTACACAAATAAATAAATTGGTTAATTAATCATTTTTGAATACAACACTTGATTATTGTGAAGTTAAAGAACTAAAATTCTTGTGACATCCAGATCATGTCTTAAAAATTTGAACAAACTCAAAATATTGTTGGATATTTTATCCTACATTTTTGCAACACAGAGGAAGAGATAAAGATCCTTCAATATTAGAATATGGTTAGAACCAAGGAACTAAAAAACATTAAATCACCCGTACAGTTTAAAGTAAGTTTGAGGTCTTGGATTAGCATGGAAGGAACAGATAGACACATTCTTTAAAAAAAAATCATACTGCAAATAAATCATGTTTTCGTTATGTTTTTTTAAATATTTTTTTAAAAATTATTTTATTTTTAGCACCGCAACAGGCCAGGAAGCCCAATTGTAGTGGTGAATTACAACACAGAATACCCAGGCTTGAGAAAATTCACAATTATTTTTGTGTGTTCTCACCGGGAATCGAACCCCGAACCTTCCGTGCGTGAGTCAAGAGTCTTGACCACTACACTACCGAGGCCGCTATATAATGTCAGCATATGTTAATTAGGTTTTTCTTTTATTTTTCTTTTCTTTTCTTTTCATGGTCGTGTCATACCATATTTATATGCTATAAACTTTTTAATAATTAAAAAAGTAATGGCCCACGCTCAGACGCTGAAGTCTTTGTGGGCATTTTTTCCAATTTATGTTATAGCTTAATTTTAAGATGTATTATTCTATAGTGTATTTTCGTAATTATATTTCTATGTAAATAATATATCTATGGAAAAATAAACAAATAAAAATAATAAAAAAACTTTTAACAAGGTAATATGGAAGTCTAGGTATTAACAGGACTTATGACTTGTCTTTGGCTGGTTTAAGTAGTAAATGTTACACAATGTGTTAAGTGGCCACTTAAACCATCTAATGACAGGTCATAAGCCCTGTAAATGCCAAGAATAATATATTCAGTTCTCAAAGGAGTTTTCCTTCCCTGTTACAATAAATTTAGATCGGAATGACTCCGGAGGAAATTCAGCCCGTCAGCAAACATTTGGGCATACTCAAAATATTGACGTGCTTTAGTAATTATTGCTGCGAAGTGGATGATTGATTTAATCCACCTAATGCACTTATTTAATTCAAATTAATTTCTAGTTTACATATTAACCCTTAAATTCATGTTCCTAGGGAGGAAATCCAGCCTGTACAATGCAAATAAAGTCAATAAAAATGATATATAATAGAGATCTTTTCCGGCAGAGGAAGGATGAAAGCCGAGTGAAGTATGATTGGTAAGATTAACAAAGGGTCTCTGAGATGGTTTGGTCACGTAGAACAAATGGACGACGAAAGAATAGTAAAACAAGTATATATGGCGAAAATGAACGATAACGTGAGACGAGGACGACCAAGGAAGACGTGGCATGATCAGATAAACTAAAATCTTAAGTCTTGTCCTGTCAAAAGCATACAAAACCGAAGGGCATGTATGACAAGATGTATTTTTATTTAACTTTTTGTACATAATGTTATTTGTACATTGGCGGGCTTATTGCCAAATGGCAATTTCTTCCAACCAACCAATAAAATAAAAGTTTTATTTTTATAATTCAAGTTACAGAACACATTCAATAGAAAAAAATGATCAAAAAGCTAAAGATATATAAAAATAAAAATAAACGTATTTGTTTATAAATTACCTTAAATAAAAACTATTACTCAATGGGAAAAAGAAAAAAAGAGGAAAGAGGAAAAAGGAAAGGAGGAGAGATTAAGGAAGAGAAAGGAGATGTTTCTTCAGACGTGATTTAAACAGAGATAATGCAGTAACATCTTTGATGGTGGATGGGAGATGATTCCACAGTTGAGCCGCATGGACACTATTGCTAGGATTATATGCTTTCCGGTTTTCCTAATAGTTTTCTTCATCTCTCTTGAAATATACATGGATTTATGCAAATTGACTCTTCTGAGGTATCCCGTTACGTTTTTTAAAACTAATTTATTTAAATGGCGATTTTCGTTTCCATATTTTACGCAACAACTTTGAAACCGGTTGTTGTTTTGGTGATAAATTTTCATTTTTTCTTATTTAAATTAACGCGGTTTCACGATATTCCATTTTGCATATTATTATAATCTCAGAAAACAACAAATTCTTCATATTTGAAGAGGCCATTTGAGTTCAAATAACAAACTGGTTTCCGAATTGGTTGTGGAAGTTATGGCTAACTCTTTTGACCGCTGAATTAAAGTTGATAAAAATAAGCAAATTTCTAAAGAAATCAACATAATTATTACATAATAAAATTTACGGCTAAATACCCAAACTAAATAGTCTGGTTTTATTTAACTTAACGTATTCAGCAAGAGTAGTCATTTTAAATGTTATTTTTAAATAAAAAAATTTTTTACTCTTTAATCCAATACAAAATACAAATACAAGTTTACTATACACTAGGTACATTCAATTCAATTTTATTTTAAAAAATGGATGTAGCCACTACACTGGCCCACAGGCACGTTTCGGAGTGTCAGGGTATTATTTATTTTATACATAATTGTACATTCTTTCACATCAATTGTGTGTAGAAATTCAAAAGAAATAAAAAAAAAACTAAATTAAAACTTACGAACACATTACCTTTATGTAAAAATAAAATAAAAAATATAATCAAGACACACTGCGATTGGTGTACCAATGTAGTGCCCTATGCACCATTTGTTGTGGAAACAAAATGATGATGATGATTTCTTGAAATTATTATTTTTTCTTCTTCCTTCATTTATTAACATATTACAACAGAGATGAAGAACATTTAAGAGAAGGTTATTTAGAAGTCTAGGCATCTACAGGGCTTATGACCTGTCAATGGCTGGTTTAAGTGGCCACTTTACACACTGTGTAACATTCACCATTCTGCCTATATTTCAACATCTATATTCCTTCAATTCTTTCATCTGTTGATGTTTGTGAAGTTAAAGAGCTGAAACCTTTATTTATGCGGGTAAGATTCGTCTAATTCAATTATTTCACCTACATACTCGGCAACGCCTGAAAATGTTTTTTTTTTTTAATTTCTTAATTTCTTCATGGACC
This sequence comes from Micrasema longulum, assembly GCF_059751315.1. Classification (NCBI taxonomy): domain Eukaryota; kingdom Metazoa; phylum Arthropoda; class Insecta; order Trichoptera; family Brachycentridae; genus Micrasema; species Micrasema longulum. The sequence continues at coordinate 24,601 of NW_028278323.1, forward strand.
AGGTAATTTATCAACAATATTTTGAGTTTGTCCAAATTTTTGTAGACAAGGACTGGATTCAACTCCCCGGGGAGCTGTTTATATTAACATATTACAACAGAGTTGAAGAACATTTAAGAGAACGTTATTTAGAAGTCTAATTCAATTAGATGAATCTCACCCGCATAAATAAAGGTTTCAGCTCTTTAACTTCACAAACATCAACAGATGAAAGAATTGAAGGAATATAGATGTTCAAATATAGGCAGAATGGTGAATGTTACACAGTGTGTAAAGTGGCCACTTAAACCAGCCATTGACAGGTCATAAGCCCTGTAGATGCCTAGACTTCTAAATAACCTTCTCTTAAATGTTCTTCATCTCTGTTGTAATATGTTAATATAAACAGCTCCCCAGGGAGTTGAATCCAGTCCTTGTCTACAAAAATTTGGACAAACTCAAAATATTGTCCTTCATTTATGACAAGGTTTTTTCATTCTTTTTCCACATAATGTACATTTAAAAATATTTACACGATAAATTTATTTCATATTGCTGTGATTTGAATAATTGTGTTTTTAAATGGCGATTTGATTTTTAATGGCATTTTAAAATTTGTAATTATTATTCGGCCTCGTGGTGTAATGATCAGCGCGTTTACCTGCCATGAAAGAGGTCTCAGGTTTGATTTCCGACACGCTTGACTTGAAATATTGATTTTAAATATATTTCGTAGTATATGGACTGGCACCTGAAGCGTAAGACTGATCATCTTACCTTCATGTAACAAAAAATGATCAAGTTACGCTGCGATTGGTGTAATAATGAAACGCCTTATGCACCATAAGGTGCGGAAAGGGAATAATGAATAAAGAAAAATAATTAATGAATTCATTGATTATTTATATACGCCCGGAGGGCTTCTACATGACAGGTATAAAATAAATAAATGAAAGAGAAAGATATTGAAACAGGGTGAACGGTGCACTTAAATCATCATTGGCAAATAAATGTTTGTCGCAAGAGGCAACATTAGCAGTTCACAATGGAGTTCTGGTGTCAACCCTGACGTTTCGAAGTGAAGTATGGACTTGGAAAAACAGAGATGAAAGTAGGCTGAATGCTGTCGAAATGCAATCTCTTAGGCGAACGTGTGATATATGTACAAATGTCCAGATCCGTGCATTATGTAAGCTTAAGATAAAAACTATCGATAAAATCAAGGAAGGAGTCCAGAGTTGGTTTAGCTATGCAGAGGGAATGGACGACGAACGACAGGCTAGAATTATTTACGATCATAATGTTGATGAATGCAGAAGACGAGGCAGACTAAGAAATATATGTCGTGACCGAATCTAAAAATTACTTGGAGGTGGACATGTCAAAAATCGGAATAATCAGTGCACGTGCATGAGAGGAAGTATGAATGTAGAGGAAGCGAGATCTATGCAAAGACAGAGTGATATTAAATTTAAATATGAACAACTACCTAGGGAGAAAATTTAGCCAGTCTGCAAGCATTTGGACACACTCAAACATTGTTGAATTACTACCTGATAAAAGAAGAAGTATAAAAATTGGAAAAATTGTTTTCAGGCGTTGCCTAGTAGGTGATTTTGTTCAGCCGGATGAATCTCTCCCACGTGGTAAAGGTTTCAGCTCTTTTACTTCACAAAAGTCAACAGATGGAAGAGTTGAGGAAATGTGGATGTTCAAACATGGGCAGAATGGTGAATGTTACACAGTGTGTAAAGTGGCCACTTAAACCAGCCAATGACAGGTCATAAGCCCTGTAAATGCCTAGACTTCCATATTCCCTTCTCAAAAACGTTTTCCCTCTCTCTTGAAATAAATTTAAAAATAATTAATTTAGATTTGCTGCCTCTTTCGCACTGATTGTACCCAGCTTTTTCTTATGGTTAACTGAAATGCAAATAAATTTGCCAGTCATATTTCGCTGAAATATTATCAACAACGATGTTTTGAAATGTTTGCAAACTGGCTGGATTTCCTCCCTAGAGAGTTATTTAGATTTAAATGACAGGTAAGCCCTATAAACGCCTAGACATGCATATTCTCTTCTCAATGTTCCCTCCTCTGTTGCAACAAATTTAGATATAAACTTTAAATGATTTGCACCAGAATCTCGGGAACAGAGATTACGCTACAAGATGACATCATGACATCGTTTTTATCCAATTGGATGATTAAAGTATTTCTTTTATGATTATAAGCATCTATTTATGTTTTTATTCGGCTGGAAAAACCCAGAAACACTTCAGTAATTCACAATTACTAATCCTAAGCCATGTTTTAAAATGATCCGTTTTTTTGTTGATCGAGGAAAAAGTGTTATGTTGGTTTTACAGACATTCATTACGCCCAATGAAAGACTTATTCGCGTCATCAATTTTAATACTTAATCATAATCATCAAAATATATACAAACTTATGATAGTAACATTCATATTCATTGCTTTAGCATTCAAAAGTTATACAAATTAAAGGTCATTATTGATTTTCAATGCAAAGAATGATATAAAAATATGTTTCGATCTAACTTGCAGTTCTGCCACACATATTTATGAACACAAGTCATAAAAGGGTTTTATTTAGTTCGGTGCTCCATACACAGCAGCGGGAGATCCACCAGAAGCTGCTTCTTGGAAACCTCGTGATTGTTGAGTTAATTGAATGTTATTATGTACTGGGAGGACAAACGATGCGACGTCAATAGCAGGTCTCGGTCCATCCATAGACACTGATACCAAACGAACACCGGTAGCTCCGAAAACTGATTCAGAAGCTATGCGAGATTCTTCCCTTAAAAGAATCTGCTCAATTTCTTTTCTCACACCATCATCCAAAGGCTGGCTCGACAGATCGTTGGAAGAGATTGAAGATATTCCAATATTCTGTTGGTTGCTACTTTGTCCGGAAAAAGATGGACCGTACGATCCGGATGGAATTGAAATCGGAGCAGGAGCAGGGGCGGGAATGAAGGAGGAACCAGACTGAGAACCTGAAGAAACAGACTGAGGAAAACCGTAAGATTGGGATGGTGCAGAGATCGGAAGTGAAGCTGGTGCTAAATTAAAAGACGATCCAGAACTAGATGTTGAAATTGGTGAAATTGCGGGACCCGAACCATAAGTTTGAGATGGTATTGAAATGGGAATTGGCCGTTGTTCAAGAGCAGGGGCTGGCGCGGGTGCGAAGGATAACGAAGATCCAGAATTAGAAAAAGATGGACCGGAGGGTATAGAAATAGCTGGACCTTGTCCGTATGTCTGAGACGGCCGTGAGATAGGAATTGGTTGGGGCGCTGGTGCAGGAGCAGGTTGGAAAGACACAGAAGACCCAGACGGAATAGAAATAGATGGTCCTCCATAAGATTGAGAAGGTCTTTGAATAGGAGCAGGAAGAGGCGCAGAAGGAGGAACGTAAGAAGAGAAAGATCCAGAGTTAGATTGAGAAAATGATGGTCCTGATGGGATAGAAATGGCTGGACCAGATCCGTACGTCTGCGACGGTATTTGGATTGGAATGGGAGCAGGTGCAGCAGCAAATGAGGAGAAAGAACCAGAACTGGATTGAGAAAATGAAGGTCCTGATGGGACGGAAATTGGAGCTACCGGAATTCCATAAGAACTTGAAGGAATATGAGGGATCGGAGCTGGCACTGGGTATGAATTTTGTGATGAACCTGACGGGAACGATGGTAATGGCGCAAATTGCTGTGGTCTTGAAATTGGCGGTGCTCCGTAAGATCCTGATGGAAGCGGTAGGGGACGGATGTTCAATGACCCCTGACTGATGACGTGGCCATTGCCATGGCTGTGTCCATTACTGTGGATGTGGCCGTTTCCATGACTGTGACCATTCCCATGGCCGTTTGGCCTGAAACTTCCACCATTCGAGAAGTTTGGAAGTTGCTGCTGATTAATGGGTTGTGGCCTGTTGTAGTGGTACGGAAGCGGGGCTTCCGACGCAGCTAGGGTAGCGCATCCCAAGAGGGCAATCTAAAAATACAAGAGTCATGATGTTTATCTGTAAAATTATGATGACTAAAATTGACAGAGGATAGCGAGACAATCAATGATTGGATTTCCTGCCTAGGGAGTTATTAAGATCTTAATTTATTGCAAACGACAGCAAGGGTTTTGAATCGAGCTGTGGTCCTGTGGCTAGTATTTCGGACTCGCGGCTCAAAGGTCCGTGGCTCAAATTTCTCTCTACCCCAACTTGATTCCCATTTTCTAATAGTGAGTTATTTACAACTCGTTGCCCATTGGTTATTATTTTCTTACAGGTTCAAAATATTTCTATGACCTTTTGTTAATTTGTTTAAATTACTATTATTTACTAATAATTTCATTCACATATATGTATTTTATTGTATATGCAACTTATATGTAAAAGGCACCAAGTGCCGTTTATTTGCCTGCCTCCGTGGCGTAGCGGTCAAGACACCTGACTCACGGTCGGAAGGTTCAGGGTTCAATTACCGAACACAAAAAAATATTGAGATTTTTCTCAAGCCTGGGTGTTCTGCGCTGTAATTCACCACTGTAGTTGGGCCTCCTTGGCTTGTTAAAAAAAAATCAAAAATAAAAAAATAAAAAAAAAAATCAAAAGAACGCAAATATTCAATTTTATACAAAACACCATTTTTGAGAAGGGAAAAAGAGAACAAGAGGCTTGTGACTTGTCGTTAGCTGGCTTGAGTGGCCACTTTATACATTGTGGAACATTTACCGTTCTGTCAATGTTTAAACATCCACATTTCCTCAACTTTTTTTTGTTCCCAAAAGTCAACAGACGGAATGTCCTCAAGAATGAGGAAGTTCGGTGTTTTTTTAAAATTTATTTATATTTATTATTAGACTATCTAACAAAGCTTTGTATTTCAGGCCCCAGTTCAGAGACAACAAAATGCGGCCTCCGTGGTGTAGTGGTCAAGACGCTTGACTCACGCACGGAAGGTTCCGGGTTCGATTCCCGGTGAGAACACAAAAATTTAAATGTGATTTTTCTCAAGCCTTGGTGCTCTGTGATGTAATTTACCACTGTAATTAGGCCTCCTGGCCTGTTGTGGTGCAAAAAAAATGTAAACAAAAAAAAATGTAAAATACGGTTTATTAAAATTTGTATCATGCGAATAAACTAAAATAAATTGATATAATATGCTAATTTATTTTAACTTTGTAACTAAAAAATAACGAGCTTATTTAAAAAAAAAACACACAGCTCTTGTAGATCCAGCACATTAGCGTCATGTTTTCATTACTTCTCTTAATGTTTTTATTGTTGTTACAAAGTGATTATTATAATGTTTTAGATTCAGAATCACAATGGCAGCCAACGCGTTATTTAACACTGGTTTGGTTATTACAATTGGTCTAAGTATCGAAACACTTATTTTATTTATTTAGAATACAAACAGATAAACTGGCTTAATGTTTATTCATTTTTTAATTATTTTTTTTATTGAATATTTTTTTTTTTACAAAATACATTTTTGAAATACAAAATAGGTAAATATACAGAACATCTTATATATAACGTTTCTACCTCTCTAATAAAGTAGATACTTGTGTTTAGAGAAGGAGTTCGTTTCACTTTTTTTTTTTTTATAAACAAAGTAAATTAAAACAAAGTAAATTAAAATCAAAATTAAAAATAAACAAGGTAAATTAAAAATAAAAAATAAACATTCTTTGGTATGGAGTCTAGGAAGGGGTGAGTCTAAAATGTTTTTTAATTTTAGTTTTAAAAGTTTGATAATTTTTTATAGATTTTAAGTTTTCCGGAAGTTTATTAAAGTTTTTTTTACCTATGTACGTATAATTATTAGAAAATCTAGAGTTACTTGAATTTTGCACTTCAATTGTTTTTTCTTTAAAAGTTTGTAAGATAGAGGCTTTATTAAAAATTTCTTCAATTGTTGGTATATTAAGTTCTTCGAATACTAGTTTTGATGGGTAAGTTCTGGTAAATGACTATTGAAATAATACATTATTAATTTATTTATTTCGAGGGCCTACGCCCTTGTGACAAAGTATAAAATAATATTGAAAAAAAATTATAATGAAACAAAAAACCTTTATACAAGTAAAGAAAATATAGATATATAAAATAAAAACAGCAGAAAAAAAGATATAATAAAGGAAAATTAACTAAGAAATTATAACATAGGTGTGCAGCAAATTAACTATACATAAAGAGTTTAAATATAAAAAGTATTGATTTTAATTTGTATAAAGATAAATGTAAGTTTCCATGTTTGTTTGCTAACATGTGGAGCCGTGGGATGAGTGAGTATTTAGCATAGTTTGAACTATGCAAATCAACAGTAAAAAAGTATTTTGTCTCGTTTCACGCTGTCTCACATAAAAATTCACACAATTTAAAAGTTCGGGACTGCCAAGAACATTATTTAATAACTTGAAAAGTAGCACAAAAACAGAAATTTCCCTTCTATTAATAATACATATGAATTCTAACTGCTTCATTGACCATTTATAGTTTAGTTCTTGAATTGAAATGTTTAAAAACTTGTGTTGGATCTTCTCCACACTATTTATATGGGTAACATAATGAGGAGACCAAACTGAGGACCCATATTCTAACTGACTTCTAACTAGGGTCATGTATAATATTTTGAATGCATCAAAATACGTAAACTCTCTTGTTGTTCTGATAATAAAGCCTAGGGTTTTTGTGGCTCTATTAACCATCTCATTCAAATGGGAAATAAAAGTGTATTTATCATCAAAGATGATACCCAGATCATTTATTCTCTTTACAAGAGCTAATGTCGTATTACTGATGCTATATTGAAAAACCAATGGATTTTTGATTCGAGAAAACTGAATTACATGACACTTATCCATGTTAAGAAAGATATATACTTGTAAATAGTAAGGTCTGACATCCAATAACATGATATAATGAGCGAAAAAAGACAAAACGTCTATTCTCTGTTATTCTGAATCAAGCTTGTTAGTTATCTTCTGTACCTGTTATAAGAAGTGTTGAATATATCTATACTATTGAAATTCTTGTTAAATGTTTCACATATACGAGGGACGGTAGAATGATTCCGATGATTAGTTTTAATGTTAGAAATCTAGAAAAGATCAGACAGTCACGTTGGTCTGGAGGGGACTCGGTAAGCAAATAGATTAGTCAGTTCCGGGAAATCAAACTTATTTTTTGCGATTTTGCTAAGCAGGATTTGGGCTGCAGTTATAAACGGTATCTTCATCGATTTATGTCGAGACGATATAAAGCAAAATCAATATTTATGTACATAATAACATAGGCACTTTGAAGTTGATGTATACTTCATTAGTGAGAAGCCAGTTAGAGTATAACTCTACAATATGGACTCCATACTACAACTGTCACCAAAATTCTCTTGAAAGAGTCCAAAAAAATTCTTACGGTATATAAATTTTAGACTTAGAATCAGTCATGAATTTTTAAATTACGAGTTTTTTACTAAAAACATTATATTTGTTAAAACTTAACGATAGAAGGAAAATTATAGACCATTTAAATTTATTCAAAAATGTAAATTCAATATGGGATTGCCCTGAACTGTTATCTCTCATCAACTTCAGGGTGCCTGGAAGAATGACTAGACAGGTGCCACCGTTTTGTAGCAACAATTCACGGACAGTGTATACTTGTAATGCAGTATTAAATAGACTTTATGAACTCTGCAATAGTTATTCCCACGTATCTGATATATTTAGTGTAGGGTATTGTTCCCATAGAAAAAACCTTTTGAACTTTTTCAAAGATGGTGAATGGTAATTATATTTATTTATTCATGCATTTCATGTACAGTTTTTTGTTCACTTTGCCTAGCTGTGTGAAACAGTTTTTATGATTTTCTTGTTGTTTTACTGTAGAATGTTTTATTATTTAAACTTTATACTGAATATGCTGTATAATTATAAGGTTATTTTTTTAAATATAAATCTTGTATAATTTTTGGTTTGATTTTTTTTTATTTTTAAAATCTTGTTTTTAAAATTCATGTTTTGGAAAAAAAAAGGAAAAAAATATTAAGCCAAATATGTTAATATTATAAATGTTTGTATAAGGCAGATTTGCCGTTTATGTTAATAAAATAAAATTAAAATAAAATAATGTAAATATGTGTAAAAATTTAATATATCTTCATCGTTAACCTGTACTCGTATGTAACCGAACATCCTTATAAAAACAAATCTATACTTTTTATATTTTTCTAACCAAAAACTAAATTTTAATTTTTCGATTGCTTTAGGCACTTGCTTCGTTTCCGAAACCTTTTTTTATTGCAAGAAGCTTTATCATATTCCGGCTTGTCAGAATAATATTTTGTACAAAGGATAAATCACACAAAGATTGCAATCTCTATACGAGACTGTTTATTACATTATATTACTATTGTTTATAGAAGCAGTGAATAAGATTCATCTTGCTATTACTTGACTAAAAGTGGGTGGTTGAAGGACCTATCGCAACAGACTGGAAATAAAGTTATATTTTTATGATTCTACGTCATAATGCCAAGATATATTGAGAGATAGGAATTTGGGATTGGTCCATTTTTAAAGTAAGCCGGATATGCTTAATTTTTATTTAACCCTTATGTGTCCATAATGTTTCATGTTAACATAAGTTTCGTCAGTTTTTTCCCAAATAAAGCGAACAAGAGGATAAAACAAAACAAAAAATACAACAAAATAGCCAATAATGTATTCTTCTTCATTATTTTACAGTAAATTAGTCAATGGTTCATGGCATTTTCAGCGTACGCCGCGAAAATCATCTGTCATCATTGTTCCTTACTTATGATTTACCCAAATATTTAATTTTTAGGGCCATTTTCAACGAGTTGTAAATAACTCACTATTAGAAAATGGAATCAAGTTAGGGAAGAGTGGGATTCGAACCACGGACCTTTGGTCCGTGAGTCCGAGACACTAGCCACGGGACCACAACCCGATCAAATGATGGCCTTTAAACTTCTGAACGGGTTGATAAATATAAAAAACCAGCGGACCCGACAGACGTTGTCCTGTCCGAACGTTGGCTTGTCTGCAATTAGCTTGGATTAAAAAAAATAGATAAGTAGGTAGGTACCCAGGTACTTGTTTATTATTGAATTTCAAAACATAAAATAATTATTTTTAAGTATAGAATTCTTTTTGGCAATATCAAACTCAGCTCTTCTCACCAACAGGGGTGCACTTTAATCATGAATGCGATTTTCAAAAATATATTGAATGTCAGTTAATACTATTTTTGTTTTCCCAAAAATCCAGTTAAAGGAAACAAATGGGAAGAAATTATAAGAAATGTAAGGAAATGATCTGATTGGGATCCATAAAAAGCGAATGTTTGTAAACATTCATAAACAAACTTTTTTTAACACAAAAAAACAACATCCATCCATTTTTTTGTATATGCATTCGACAAGAACAACCTTGGTAGGTTGATGAAAAAAAGATTTATGCTTCTAACGTTTTTTGACAGATTCGATTGAAAATTTAAATATCTACGAACACGCGCAGGGCAAAGCACGCACGCGCATTTACATGTGTTTTTTTTTTTCTTTTTCATACTAGTATTTTACACGTATCTTAATTTTTTTAAATTATAAATGGTATATTCTGTAATTTATTTTTGTTCTTTAATTTTTAATCACTAACGATATATTTTCAAATTTGTATTTATGCTTCAATTTTTATTATTATCGGTATGTTTTCCAATTTATATTTTTGTTTAATTTCTTTATTACTAATGTTATATTTTATAATGTGTATTTATTTATGATTATCGGTATGTTTTCTATTTTATAAAAATTATGTCTCATTTTTTACTATTAATGACATATTTTCTAATTTATTTCTATGATTCAATTTATATTATTATTACTTGCATGTTTTCTAATTTATATTTATATTGATTTTTTCTAATGTTATTATTATTCTTTGAATTTATTAAGCATCATTTAATGAAATTTCAAAAAAAACACATGATAAAAGTAAGGTCCTTCCTAAACACTGGAATTTTCTAGCTAGTCGGAACCTGAAACAAATAAACTCTGTACATTTTAAAACTGTGAAATACATAAATAAATAAATAAAGATCTACATTTCGCTGAAAACCGCACTTAAATCGGTTAAGCCGTTTAGGAGTTCAGTGACATCACACGTACAGAAGAATGATATATTTAACGATAAATAAAATAGAAATAAATATATACATATTTATTTTTTTATAATATCAAGTTACATGTTAACAAAAAGGAAAACATAATAAAGCAATATATTTATCTATTTTTTATAATGATATTTGATAAAAAAAGTATATTGTTGAGTGTCCTCGGTATCCTCGGTAAAACTCGGTTGAGGTCAAATTATTTTTATTTTTAATCTTTGTTTATAATATGGAAAAAAAAATAAATCCCAGCATTTTGAAGCGCATAAAATTATATGTAGCAGCAACTATTTAAAAGCTAGGCAACACAGATACCTTTTTCTTCCAGAATGCAGGGCAAATTTAAGGTTATTGATGCCTGTGGGAAGAACGATTGGTCTGTTGAACAGCCTACTAAGAGAGGGCCGTAATAGTATGAATATTTTGACAAATTATAAAAAAAGATTAATTAACAGAGTATATTATTTTTTTTTATTCAAAATAAAACTCCTTTACATATTTATGGACTTATCAAGGCTTTTAAGGCTATGCCCATGTTAACACATAATAATTAACAATAACAAAAAGTACGTGGTAAAATAAATTAAATTATAATAACATTTGATGTAACAGAATAAAAATTGAGAAAAATGAAGTATAAATAATAAAGAATAAATCAATAAATGACATGAAATTATCAGATATAAGTATTAAAATATAAATTATAAAAAAATAGTTCCAGATAATATATAAAATAATGGAATCATTAAAATAAATGGAAAATAATTCAAAAACATAATTTAAAAGAAAATTGAGATATGGGTTATAAAGTAAGAAATTGAAGTAATAAATAATATGCCAAATAACAGTGAGTCCAAAATTAAATGATACGAAAATCAAATAAAACATGTGTTAAATTTTTGTTTTTAAATACCCATATTTTGCTTAAATAAACTTAATATAATGTTGGTAACATCATCGTTTCCACAGGAATTTTTTAGCACAGTCTTTTGAGAGTTAAAAAAACACGCGTACAGCGATAATACGGTTTATGTCAAGAATTTATACATGGGGTAATATTTTTATTAAATTTGTTTTCTTCTTGTATATTTTTGTAAATAAAAATATTTAAAAACAATTTTTTTGGAAACAGCACAACTCCAACTATCCGAATTAATGAGTGCCAGACGTTACCCGGATATGCATAGATCCGAAGAATTGAATTAAACTAGATTTTTTTGTAGATTTTATTTTTAAAGGAAGTTAAAGATATGTCATTAATAAAATTACAATTCAATTGATGATTACACATATTGCAGGTGGTTCTATTTAAAAATGAATTTTGAAAAGATTTAGTGGAACATTAAGAAATTTTACGCTTACTCTATAGGTTCCGTACTCCAATAGGAAGTTAAAATTTATCTTCAATTTTATCTACAAAATAAAATTAAGTTTTATATGTGAAAAATAAAATATAATACCATTTTTTTTTAAACATGTTTAATTATTACAAGTTACCGACAGAGATACTCTGGGTTACGAGGGCCGTGATTACAAACGCTATCTTCATCGATACAAATTGAGACGGTATAAACTAACATCGATATTTATGTACGAACATGTGTATGTGTATGAAAATGTGTGTATGCGTGAATGAATGAGGGAGAGGGTGTATGTGCGTGTGGGAATCAATGAGAGAGAGGGTGCGTGTGTGTGGGTGCGTAAGTATAAAAAAAATAAAACTTGTATTTATATTAAAAAGGGTAAAAGAAAGAGCTTGGTAAGACGTTTGATTATTTAATTATAATAGTAATACGGGCCCTGGACTGGCACCCGATGTCCAGGAGTGATCACCTTCATGCAACATATGATCGAAATATGCTGCATTGGTTTTTATATGGGGTCCATCACTAGGTGTGGAAAGGAAAAATGTGATGACAAAGAGCACGAATAAATTAATATAATTATAAAGAAAGTTGAAAAAGGTTTACTATTATTATTTGAATATTTAGAGGTACACTGCCCTTTAAATTATATCATCAAATTCAGTTGTGAAATTGACCCTAAACTTTGAAATGTCAACCAAATTTAAAGAAAGTTTATTATGATCTGAGAATAGGAACTACATAGGGAAAGTGGTTTTGCTGACTTTATAAATATTGACATGATTCGTTTGATGTTTCACGCCGTTACATTAAAGTCGAGAGTTTTCTAAATTTTTCTCAAACGCATGATTTTTTGTCATTCACGTGTGAATTTGAAAATCACGATTGCTTTACTTGACACTAGCGATATTTTGTATCATTTGTTACGTGTTGAACGAATAATATAAAATGATATAATGTTTGACAATATCATCATTTCATGATTCCCTTTCCGCACCCAATGGTACAAAAGGCATTGGATTGGTACACCAGTCTCAGCATATCTCGATTAATTTTGTTACACGAAGGTAAAATGATCAGTCTTACGCTTCAGGTACCAGTCCAGGAACTATGAAATATTCTAGTGTGAAAAAACCCCTTTAAATAAATATTTTATTTCAACCATGTCGGGAATCGAACCCGAGACCTCTTGCATGGTAGGGAAACGCGCTGATCATTACCACGAGGCCGAAAAAATAGTACTACTACTTAATATACTAAGATTTTTTTTTAAATTTGTGTTATTATTTTTTTTTAAAGAAATATTTGCGTTCTTATGATTTATCTAAATATTTAATTTTGAGGGCCATTTTCAACGAGTTGCAAATAACTTACTTTTGGAAAATGAGAATCAAGTTGGGGTAAAGTGGTATTTGAACCACGAACCTTTGAGCCGTGAGTCCTAGACACTAGCCACGGAACCACAACCCGATTCAAAATTTATTTCAAATATAACGTTTTATTTTTTCTTTCGCATAACTCAGGTATTCATTTACATCATTTTTATATTGTGTTCTAGTTGCAGTAATAAGAATCTATAGAAATATCACCATTAATATTATGTATATTAAACATATCATTAACATATACAATAAATAAAATAGGTCCAATTACTGTTCCTTGAGGTATCCCAAAATCTGAATAGATATTTTTATTACTAAAGGTATCATTGAGTTTAACTTTCTGTTGACGTTCTTTTGTGTAACTTTGAAACCAGGATATAACATTTCCGCAAATACCAATCTTTATTAATTTACTCATAAGTTTGTCATCAAATCAAAAGCTTTTCTTAAGTCAATTAAAATACCCAACCACTTATCACCGTCGTTAAGACTTTTATAAATGAGCTAAGTTAAATATATGCACATACATACACACACATAAACGTACGCGTAGACATACACATACACATATAAATGTATTGCAAAAACAAAAAGATCATAACAGTAGTTATAAAAGCAAAGCACATCTGTACTGTGCAGATATTAAGCCGAGACGCATGCTACCGTCGCATAAAATGATTTGGCTCCTCTACACTGACCAGCTGCTGGTCCTCTAACATACTCACAAATACCTACATGAATACATATACGACAATGTTTGATATGATAATTAAAACACTGTATATATATAAACATAAATTATAAATAGCAAACATACGACAATAATTTAGAGCTCAAATTGACTATGGTTTTGGTTAGGTGACCATCTCAAGACAGTTCTCGGGACCCAAATTCAGAAGCCATTTTTTATCCAGAAATATTATCCTTATATTATCCTTATAGAAATATTATCCCTACCAGATAATAGAGTCGCCCATTGGGACAAAAACCGTTCTATGATTAGTTTTCAGAAAACATTCACATCTCTTTCTTCATTATTGACTTAGCACGGGTCTTTGCCTTCTAGGTATTACTCAAGACAATGTTAATCTATGTAATAAATATAAACAAAATCATTCCGTAACTCAGTTCATGTCTTATTCAATTCGCTTTTGTTTAAACATCCACATTTCTTTAACTTTTGTGGAGTTTAATCAACTTATTTTCTACAAACTTTTGAACATACTTAAAAATATTGTTGATTTGTCACATATTGATTTGAGTTGAGGTCACCGCCGGAGTTTGTCAAGGTTGCGTCCTTGCACTGTTCCTATTAATATTTCTAATGGACTTTATCCCGAAGAAATCAATTCCACTGAGTAAACATCTCATCAATACAACGGGCCGTATGTACTCAGGTCGCGAATTGCAAGCGCAAACCGAAACTGTCCGTTACACATTTTTTGTTAAATTAAAAACCGGAGCAAAATTTTAGAACGTTTTTCTTACTGGCAAAAGAGCTTATGAGCTTTTTTTTAAGCGGGAGCGAGTAATTAGTACAAGATAATTTATTTATTTATTCAAATGCAAAATATTATTTTTATAACGTTGAACATATGTCAGCTCTTTAGGTAAAAACTTGTGTTGAGCTGAAATGTTTTACATAAAAATTAAGTATAATACACATTTAAAACTTGTTCATCAGATATTTTAAATAACAATGACAAATAAAGATTATATAAATATACATTTATATTAAATAACCAAAAAATTATTAAAAAAAAAAAAAAGGTTTTTTCAATAAATTGTTACTAAGAATATACAATTAAGAAAAGAAAAATACAAACGAATCAGTTAACTTATTGTGAAAAAAATATATAATTGTTAAATTAATTAATGAATAACATATTTAATGTGATAATTTATTGCAAAACTGAGAATCAAAACATATATAAGTAACATATATTTTTTTAAGTACTATTAATAATTTATATTTCAGCCTCGTGGAGTAGTGGTCAGCGCCTACCATATAAGAGGTCTCGGGCTCGATTCCCGACATGGTTGAGATGAAATACTTATTTAAAAAGGTTTTTTTACACTAGAATATTTACATTTCAGTCAAGATTGAAATGTTACTATCTAAATATTTAAATTGTTCCTTTATCCTTCTTCTTTCCTTCCCATCTCCTCTTTTCATAGTGTTCATTTATTTTTTGTAAATTATTATTTTGTTGATCTGTGTTTTTATTTTTTGTATAAAATTGTAAGATTCAATATGTCCATGTATTTATAATTTTCTCAAACTGAACGGTTTAGGTAGGTAGGAAGAAATCACCTTAAGGCAATATGCCCACCCTTATATGTATATATATTGTATATGTATATAAAGTGTCAAATAAATAAATAAATATTTCTTAGTCCCTGGACTGGCACCTGAAATGTAAGACTGATCATCTTACCTTCATGTCACAAAAATGATCGAGATTGCTGCGATTGGTGTAACAATGCAGTGCCCTTTGCACCATCAGGTGCGGAAAGGGAATGATGATGATAATGATAAATAATTTATATACATAATACCTATGTACTATTCTACCTTTATGTACAAATATCTCTATGAGGAAGTAAGCTACGGAAAATCAGATTTACAAATATTTTCTTAAACGCGGTAAAACTTAGAGCATTTTATTGCACAGCGAAGCTTCTCAAAAAAAATAATGAATTACTTTAAATGATGTCACACGTTTTTATAAATCAACCAATGATAGACTGTTGTGATAGATTTACTGTTTCCGAAAGCAAATCCGCCAATCCGGACAATTCTCCGAAGAGAACTAGTTACGTAACGTTTGGAGTAATGACAAATTTACGAAACTATAAAATGTCGTAGCGATGATAATACGATACACTTCTTTTTCTTCTCTTAGTGCGCTGTCAGGTATCCCCCAACGTTGGCAATCACTCTGGCAAAAGTCTCTGTCCTGTGCTGCCCGGAAAATCTGCTAGACAGTCCTAAAACCAGTCCACTCTCGTATATTTTGCAGCCAGGACATCTGCATTCTTCCAGCCCCTCTGTGACCCTCAATCTTGCCTTTCAAAATTAAATGAAGCTAGTGGTACTTTTCTCCACGCATTATTAGCCCCAGATATGAAATTTTACGAACTTTTATGGTGGTTAAGAGTTCTTTGTTCGTTCTAGCTCGACTTAAGACTTCTGAGTTCGTTATCAGGTCTGTCCAAGATATCTTAAGCATTCTGCGATGCAACCACATCTCAAAAGCCTCCAGCCTATTCATAGTGTTCACTTTCAGAGTCCAAGTCTCACAGCCATATAACAATACAGACCACACATAACATTTTACCAATCTTTGCCTTATTTTCAAGTTGAGATTAGCATTGCAGAAGTGGGATTTCATTTTATTAAAAGCAGCTCTTGCTGTCTCAATTCAGAATTTAATTTCTATATCTGGGTCGAGGGTTTCTTTTAAAATGTTATCGAGGTATTTAAATTTATCCACATTTAACTTGAGAGAAAATGCGGAGTAATCAAGTCGGCCAAATGTTATTCATTTTGTTGTGCCAACATACGATACAAAAATATATTTTCTTAAAATTGGTTTAGTTTGACGGTTGGTCGCAGCACGCACACGTGCAATAAAATGGGTAGCAAGTAAAAATGATTTACATATCTTTAGAAGTGGTCAATTTAATGGTCACACTTTAGATTTGTTCGTTTATTTTTATAATTATTTATTTGAAATTTTATATACATATACAATAAATATACATATAAGGGCGGGAATATTGCCTTAAGGCAATTTCTTCCTACCTACCCAAACCGTTCAGTTTGAGAAAATTATAAATATTCGGACATATCGAATCTTATAATTTTATACAAAAATTAAAAGCCAAAAAAAATAACACATACTATGGAGAGAGGAGAGAAGGTGACATTTTACAATCCGTTCTTACATTTTAAGATTACGGGGGTAAACTTATTATAAAAGCCAAAGGGCCCGAATAACTAAATGAAAAATAATACTTGAAGATACTGAAGGAATTATGAAAAAATGACCTTTTGCATTATTTGTATGTGACAAATGGGCCTGGGTGGCCTTTGACTGAATAAAAAAAATGATTAAACTGTTTTGATTTCTCTACATCGTTTTATTTATTAACAAGGTAAAGGTGTATAGATCTTACAGCCCATGTGACGAGTAATACATACGATAACATGTACCAATAAGTAAAACATCGTATATTAAAAATGCTTTTTTTCGTACGACTTTTTCATTGTACAATACAAAATTTAAAGATATAGATTACACAAACATCACTCAGTTAGATTTAAAATTTAAATTAAAAATTTTGTAACTTGGTAGACATTGTAATAATAAATATGTACATCTCCCTTCCCCTCTTTATACTGTTTTCAAGCATCTTTGTCTTAATCCCGCTCAATTTACAATAATTTACTGTTTAAAAAAAAAAAAAAATCTTTGATTATTGAAATTACGAGAAAATGAAAATAACATTTTTATATTTATAAACTTATATGTATCTATTTAATATGTAATATTTTTTCTTTACTAACTTTGTATACTTTGTATACTTTGTGTAAATCTGTTATTAGGTCTGAGTTTATACACTATATCTGTTTGTTCACTATAAATATGTATGTAGAACTGTTGATTTCCCAAATAAAGTAAAATAAAATACATCTATTATATTCCCTCATATCAGCACTTTTGCTGATCGGGAATATTTTGTACAAATGAAATATGTATTGTATTGTAATACGTATCTAATTTAATATAAAAAAGTTAAACTATGTATTTTGTCATGAATAAATTTACCTATTTATTTATTCGTACAAACACATATATATAAATTACAAAAATAAATAAATAAATTATCCCTAACTCTATGAGGCCAAAAGCCCTGTGTTGCCCCATACAACATAATGGAAAGTGGGAGAATGTACATTATTAAAATTATTACATAAACATATATTTCTTTATAATAAATCAATGCAATATCTCGTAGCAGTCTCCTACAATGGTCTCTTATCTTAAAAAAAGTCCAAAGTTGTACACCTTTCTTGAAAATGGCATTCGTTTTGGAGAGTTTAATATGTTCATCCAGGATATTGAACACTCTTGGGGTCACAAAAGAGAAATTTCTCGAGTAAAAGTCGTACATGTTTTTCGTATCAAATCATTCAAATTACAGGAAAATCTCGTACTAGCATTCTGCTGGGATCTCCACTAAATAATATATTATAGGTACAATACACGAATGAATAATCTTTGTTATGATTTTTTAAAGTATTTTACTGTCATTTTTCATTGTTATTTTAATAAAATCAATAAATAGTAAAAAAAATAAAAAAAATTTTGAAGCATTAACTTCGTGGTCAAACGTTTAACTTAATGTTACTAAATATTTGTATGTAACCACTTATTAACTTTTCCATGTCTACCGGTTTCGAGTCGCATCCGTCTCTTCGTCAGGACGCAATCAAACTAGTATGCAATCTCATATTACGCCTTCAAGCATATGGTTTCAAATCAGTACGTTGGTTTTATATTTTTGTGCAACAACATGGTGGAGGTGTATAGTGGGTTTTGCATATTAGTTTAATTCGTGTCCTGATGAAGAGACGGGTACGTCTCGAAACCGGTAGTCATAGAAAACTCGGTGAGCGGTTAAAGATAAATATTTAATAACATTTAGTCATCTTTTTTTACTCCCAAAATGCTAGGAATACTTTTACAAGTATACGTAAATGGGGCTAGGCTTCATAACGTCCATGCGCTCTGTAGCAGCAAGACATGATGTAATCTAACTTCTATCTGTTATCTGTTATTGAATTAAATTATAATTTTAAACGAGGAACTTGAATCCCAACCGTCAATGCGCAATGTAGCTGTATCACGTGTTGGAATATTGTAAAGCGCCCTTGAGGTGATTTTCAGAAAAATGGCGCTATAAACATTGTCCACAATAATAGTAGCTGCTTTAATGGGTAAATTATATCAACTATTAAATATCTTGATTTAGTAAATGGGGTCTAGAATTCCAACCGTCCATGCGCTTAGTAGCTGCAAGACTTGTTGTAATCATACTTCTGTTTTTACAAATTTATTTAGTTTTTTAAAATATCATTTAAACTCTAAACTTCATTGTCACATAAAAATAAAAAATGCAAATAGGGGCTAGATTACTTAATATGTCCATGCGCTCTGTAGCTGCAAAACGTGCTGGGATATTTATTTATTGTACCGCGCCCTTGAGGTGATTTTCACAAAAATGGCGCTATAAAAATTATCTAAATATATATATATGAGGGTACTACTTGCAAACCCATACATACGTTTTTTACACAGTACTGAGTAGAACGTATCCACCGTCTAAAAAGAGGTTTCAGTGTAATGTTATAAAGATCAATCGATCCACCCTAATTTTGCTGTGATGTGTGGATTCGTATGAGCGTGACCGGTGTAAAATCGGCCTATCACGATATTTCACATTTACTTCTGATGTAAATCAAAGGGTCACACACACTTCACGTTTCGAAAAACTGTTTGTCGTATCGTATGTAAAGAAATTATACACTTACTGCGACATATACGGAAACCATGTTTGTCAAATCTCTCGTCACCGATGCCAAAGTACTGTGGTAAGATTTGTCACACGAGGAGGTTTTATATGGCCAGACTTTTGCCATAGTTTAAAACGGTGAGGAGTCTCGTAGTCTAAGGCCAAAGTGTGTCAATGGTAATGGAAGGAGTAGATGCAAAGAAGTTAACCCCTTCGACGAAATGCCGTAGAAATACATCATTTTTAGAAACTATTATTTAAAAAAATAAAGTTGTGCTTACAAAGAATATGCTCCAATTGGAGCACAGGGCAAAGTCAGAATTATTGTGAGTGTAAAGTGGCCAAGTCAGAAATCAGCCTATGACAGGTCACATATTGGTCACTTCATGAACTCGGCAATAGTTATTCCCACACATCTGATATATTTAGTGTAGGGTATTGTTCCTATAGAACAAACCTTTTGAACTTTTTCAAAGATGATAAATGGTAATTATTAACAAATTACAACAGGGAATGAGAATACCTTAAAGAAGGGAATATGGAAGTCTAGGCATTTTAAGTGGCCACTTTACACACTGTGTAACATTCACCATTTTGCCTATGTTTGAACATCCATATTTCTTCAATTTTCCAATCTGTTGATTTAAGTGAAGTTAAAGAGCTGAAACCTTTATTGTTGTAAAGAGATTTATTTGACTGAATTATTTCACGTACTAGGCAACGCCTGAAAACCATTTTCCAATTTTTTAAACTTCTTCTTGGACCAGTTGGTTTTATTACAATATTTGAGTTAGTCCACTGTGAAGAGATAAATGTTGATAAATCCACCTGGTCTATGAAGAAGTATAGAAATTGAAAAAATAACATTTTCAGGCGTTGCCTAGTATGTAGGTGAAATAATTCAATTAGATGAATCTCACCCGCATAAATAAAGGTTTCAGCTCTTCAACTTCACAAACATCAACAGATGAAAGAATTGAAGAAATATAGATGTTCAAATATGGGCAGAATGGTGAATGTTACACAGTGTGTAAAGTGTTGACATTGACAGGTCATAAGCCCTGTAAATGCCTAGACTTCCATATTTCCTTCTTTAAGGTATTCTCATTCCCTGTTGTAATTTTTGAATAATTACCATTCACCATCTCTGAAAAAGTTCGAACACCCAGTGTAACGTCGCCAATAGTGACTTATTTACAACTCGTTGAAAATGACAAAAAAATCAAGAGTTTTTTAAATATTTTTTTCTCTGAGGTTGCAGAGTGTTAGGTGAGAAATATTTGAAGATGAAGAAGTTATGCATTTGTCTTAGCTTTATTTACATACAGACGGCCCGGCGGAAACATTTCACTTTCGTTATTTTCTCTGAAGAATATGAATATGTTACGCTGATTAGCGTCGAATCGTCGGGTGAAACAATTGAGTCAGATAATTCCAAATATTGATAACTCTATTAACTTTATTTTATTTTGGAAGTTCAATTTGGATACGAAAAATACATACAAGCATTAGTTTCATATTTCACGTACACCTTAAATTACAGAAATACACCATCTAATGAGAAAGTTTGGTGTTTCTTAAATATGTTTATTATTTGTTAATAAACTATTAAACTGAGCCAAAAAGATGTTTTTTAATTTTTATATTTCGGATTATCGGCGCTGTAATTTTTTAATGTTTTGTATTTCTGAAATGACTCTGCGTGTGGCGTCAAAGGTTCTTCTTTGTCAGTTGGTTTGTTCACGGTAAGCAAACCGGATGTCCTTCACAGATCTTATATCATTGGTTGGTTCATATGAACCTGTGACGTCGCTCAAGTGCGTTTTATAAAAAATATTTTTTATTATCTTTTTGTATATTTTCAAGAAATTATTTTGTACAATTTAATGCTCTAATTTTGACTGCGCGCAAGAAAACATTTTTTGTATTCAATTTCCCGTAGAGCTGAAGTTCCTCATTGAAGGAATATCTCGATCGAATATTAATGTCCTTAAATGCTCTTCTTGACGCTTGACAATCACAATGGGAATCTTCCCCTTCGGGGAGGGTGACCATTATTATTTCCGCCTCAATCCGTCAGCACTTTTAATTTCCTTGGGTTATCTCTGATCACTGGACTACACAGTTTTTATCAAGTCACTGTAACTTTAATGAAAAATGTTTTTTTTTAAATTTTGTTGATTCGTACTTTTTTAAAAAAATAAAAATAAATATCGGCGTTCTTATGATTTACCGATATATTAAATTTTGAGGGGCATTTTCAACGAGTTGTAAATAACTCACCATTAGAAAATGGAATCAAGTTGGGGTAGAGTGGGATTCGAACCACGGATCTTTGAGCCGTGAGTCCGAGACACTAGCCACGGGACCACAACCCGATGATCACATCCTGTGATCTTGTACCTTCCTCTCTCAATGAATATCGAATGAAGCTTCTCGCTACTCTCCGTATCCCTTTTATTAATCCTGTCGGAATTACAAATCTGGTGGTCTCCAAAAAAAACTTCAAGGCTTTTAAAATCCTAGTTGGTGGTTAATTCATTTTCTCTATTTTTCTCAATCCAATAAAGCATAGAATATGACGTATTATGGATTACTATCTTTCAGCACAAGAACGACAAGGCCATCAGATTACAGAGAGGTCCTTCTGGCTGTTCTTCCCGTTCAGCAACGTGCAATTTTTCTTTGTATGTGGTAATAGATTGTTGTTAAAGAATTTTGTTCAATATGTATTTTAGCTACCTTTATTTAATTGTATTCCTATACCTATGATTGTCTCATTGAATGTAACTGTTCCAGAACGAGTTTGCAAACTGATGAGAGTAAAATTTTATCATGTGCATATTATGTATCTTGAATTTGAAAAAAAAAATAGCCCGTTACGTGACTTGGTTAGGAGTTATCAGGAGTGTCAAATATATCGATCTTTGATTTTCAAATGCGAATAATTCTGAAAAAAATAACTCATCAACTTTAGATGATATTTTTTAAAGGAACATAAGTCTTCATCCGAAGTCATCGATGTTTTTTTTTCGAGTCATCAAAATTTGGAATTATGGGACTCAATTACGGTACCGTGACAAGGTTGTCAAATTTGTCACCTATTGTAATATTTGTGTTGTGCTAGGATTCGGAAGTCCTTTCTAACAAAACAGAAAGAAATCATAGTTACTGTTTCTTCATACGCACCCAGTACCCAGGGGTGCTCAGAGAACTGCATTGGAATTGCATCATATCTTGGTAATTTATATAGGACTGCCCAAACAATTAGCACTCATTAATTTCAAGGTACCTAGACTATATAACCCCCAGGGATGGTATTCTGAACGCAAATGCGTGCGTAGAAAACGTATTTTTCTATTGATCTCTTCGCGCGCAATTCCGTTGAAATATCAGCCCAGGGATGCTATTCTAAACCACTCTCGCGGCACGAGAAAACAGTTTTTCTCGTATATTTTGAATGTGAATACCCGAGATAATACGGCCACGAGAGCGTTTGGAATACCAGCTCAGGTATGAAATCTAAGATCCCAACAACGTATCTTGATCGCCTGTTCATCGCCATATTAATCATAGTTCCACTTGACTACCCTTTAGAACGTAAGACATATCTTCTAATTTTTATCATTAAGACAATAATCACGAAATATCTGCTAAGACATTAGAGCACACACCATTTTGCCTATGTTTGAACATCGATATTTTATTCATTCTTTTATTTGTTGATTTTTGTGAAGTTGAAGACCGGAAACCTTTATAGATGTGGGTGAGATTGGTGGTTGAATTATTCCACCAATCAGGCAAAGCCTGAAAACGTTTTCCAATTTTTATACTTCTTCTTGGACCAGTTGGTTTAATCAACTACTTCTTCCTCCTAAATGTATGTCCCACTGAATTGGAGTCAGCCTTTTTAGTCGGACTTGGAGACTTGTTGTTTGGTTTTTGTTTTAGGCCGGTTGCCACCTTACGCCAAGACAGTACCCCTCTTGCTTACTGGGGCTTAGGATGCCACCGTTTACTATTGTTCCTCCGCTGCCATCCTCAACACAACGTCCTGCCCGACCCCGCTCTCTTCCAACAGCCTATAGCCCGAAGTATGTCCGGGCGGCCTGAGAGAAGATTTATGCCCCTTCCGCCAGTTCTGCCGTACTGATGCACTTCATCTCCGGCATCACAGCCGTTGAGATCTTCACCCGTTGTCCCGGGCAAGGGATTGCGTTATACCCCGCAATCCTGGGTCCTCACCCAAACTTCGCCACCTAAACACTTCGGTCGACGAAAGTGAAAGGTGCCCACCCCCGCGACGTGGACGCGCTGGATGAGAATTACTCCAGTGAGAACTGAGAAGGTGACTCAGTCCTCCAGGAGCCGGGTTAATGGTCTCGTTTAGGTATGAAAGGTAAATATGTGCCCACCAACCATCGTTCGAGACCAAGGGCAGTTGGTTTTATCAACAATTGGTAAAAAATCAATAGATTGAACAATTGAAAAAATAACAACAACAACAACAACAACAAACCATCACGCCGTTTCCCCATAGGGGTAGGCAGAGAGGATAGAACGCCATAACACTCTATCTTGGCATACAGACCTCGCTTCCTCTACATTCATACATCTTCTTATGCACGCACGCCTATTATTTCTTCTTTTGACATGTCCATCTTCAAGCATTTGATGGACTCGATCGTGCCATCTCTTTCGCGGTCTTTCTCGTTTTCTGCAACCATCAACATTCGCATCGTAGATCCTTTTAGCCGTTCTTTCGCTGTCCATTCGCTCTACATGTCCAAACCAACGCAGCACCCCTTTCTTGATTCTGTCAATAATGCATGTCTCAACCTTACACAGTTCACGGATCTTGACATTTGTGCACCTATCATACATCGTTTTACCACACATTTGCCTGAGGGATCGCATTTTGACAGCATTTAACCTACTTTCATCATCATTTTTTCAATTCCATACTTTCCTTCCATACATTAGAGTTGGCACTAGAACTCCATTGTGAACTGGTAGTTTAGCCTCCTGCGATAAACATTTGTTTGCCAAAGTAGATTTTAGTGCACCGTTCACCCTGTTCCCGGCACTCACCCGGCAATCATTACAATTTAATTGGTATATCCCAGATTTATTTTATTTATGGACTTTGTCTTTGTGATTTTTTAACAATGTTCCTATATTATTAGTTGTGTAGAAAGCAGGAAAAATTTCGTTTCAATCTACATTGGAAAAACTAAAAGAAACTTCAATATTAGAGTAAAAAAACACTTAAGATGCTTAAATAAAAATATTTTTTCTGAATTCGCAAATCATCTGATAGAAAACAATCATCAATCAAACTTCAATAAAGACACTAGATTAAAAGTACTTCATGTTCAAAATAAAATATTAAAATAAGATAACATAGAAATTTTAGAAATTAAAAAAGCGATTCATAATAAGAAAACAATAATTAATAACCAAATAAACATTATTTCTTTAAATCCTTTTCTGTCTAGCTTCGAAAATATTGATTTCAAATTACCACCCTTGTAAGGAAAAAAAACTTGATTTATTGGGTCCGCGTGTAGTATTTAGTTAACATGCTAAAAATAAGATAGGAATTAATTCATTAGTTACGTAAACCTTGACGAAGAAACTTGTTTGCTTTGAAACCGGTCGGTAGAAAAAAAAATTGTGGTTAAAAACAAAGTTGTGTTATTTTATTATGTTTATATATTTTTTACTATTTTTAAACTGTATGCATTCAAATGTCAGTAGAATCATTATAATTTTCTCATTATTTTCGCATAACATTTTATCCACATATTTAGTGCAGAAACTTATAGACAATTATCGAAAAGCTTATGGGGTTAGCCACAAATTTTACACGTTCGTAATTTCCTTAAAAAATATCGCTTATTCAAGTTTGGTTAAAAACTTGCAATATTTTTTTCGGCGTCATGATGAAATGGTCAGCGCTTTTGACTGCCATGCAAGAGGTCTCGGGTTCGATTCCCGACATGGGTGATATGAAGTATTTATTTTAAAGGGTTTTTTGCAATAAAATATTTCATAGTCCCTGGACTGGTACATGAAGCTTAAGACTGATCATCTTACATCTTACGATTGCTGTATCAATGCAGTGCCCTATGCACCATTAGGTGTGGAAAGGAAATGATGATGATGCTGATATTTTTATTAGCTACAAACATTATTTTGGATATTACAACTTTCTTGCACATAAAATGCACAAATTTTTTACCAGGGTCCAGGAATTTTTAACGTAGGTATTTAAAAAGGATATATTTTTACAAAAAAAATAAAACTTTATTACATTTATCCTAAATTTTGTGTATCATGTAGGTATAACTGAAAAACTTAAATCATAGTTTTTTTTACATAGTTGTATATTATCTATTGTAAAAATTTGTAATATGCAATTGACAAGTACAATCGTAAGCTGTTGTTCTCATGAATATGTTCTGTATATAAACTCAGACGTATTCATATTCTTAATCATACACACACACACACCCTTTCTCTAGTTTACACAAATTTTATTCTTTTTTTTAAGGTCGTTTTTAACCATACAATTTACGAGTCTTTATTTATAATGAGAAAGTTAAATGCTACGGGAAATTGATAGAAACATTGTTTTCTTACACGCAGCTTACCCACCACATACCGCATACACCGCATCTGAGGACATACACGGAAAATTTGCTCGTTGTCAAACGAGAAAAGCTGCCCGAAGGAGCTCTCTGAAATCTGGTAGCCTCTGGTAGCATCTTTGTGCTGAAAGAAAGTAATCCAGAAGTACATAATATGTACTTTATTGGATTAAGAAGAGAGGGAAATGAATTCTTCACTGACTGGGATTAAATTGATTGGACATGATCAATTCGCCGAAATGATTACAAAACTTTTTAAAAGCCTTGAAATTCTTTTTAGAAGCCACCAGATCTGTAAATCCGACAGGACCTATAACAGGGCCACGGATAGTAGCGAGAAGCTCCATTCGGTAATCATAGAGAAGGGGAAAGGGACAAGACCACATGATGTGTTCAGAAGATTGGTTAGGATATCCGCAGCAACGCGAAGGGGAGTCAACAATATTAAAAACAAACAATTTTTGATTAAATTTACCATGACCTGATAAAAACTGCGTAGTCCAGTGATCGGGGATAACCCAAGAAGATTCTAAGCGCTGACGGATTGAAGGAAAAAAAGAAAGGTAACCCTCCCTGAAGGGGAATATTCCCATCGCGTTTGCCAAGCATTTAAAGTTAAAAAATATTCGATTGAGACATTCCTTCAGTTGGGAGTAGACGGACGCCACCAATAACAGAGGAACGCCTTCTTTTTAGGTGGAAATTTGCAGATCTTCGCTGAACCTCCAGATCTAAAGGAAACAAGCTCGTTAGAACCGGGAGTGCATCCGTTGAGCATGTCCTATATGCTCTAGAAAGAGCCAGAAGAGGTTGCCTTTGTCCGCTTAAAATAATTCGCCTGAAATATTGCAACTCACATCGGTGTGCCCAACAGCCAGCTGCATAGCATACGATACTTAGGAAAATGGATTTATAATAGACGGTTGAAGTTTCAAAAGACAATCCCCAGCTGGCTCTGGCCAAGCGTGCAACTTTGTGGAAAGCCATCTTTCCCAAATTCACGGCTTTCTTAGCATGGGAAGTGTAAGACAAATTTCTTTCAAGGATTACACCAAGGTTTGAAACCGAATTTGACGCCCAGAAATTGGATTGAAGGAGGACACACAAAATTACCTTTTAAAAGTGAGAATTCAGTTTTTTGAGGAGCAAAACTTAATTTATTTCGAATACTCTAATCGGATACTTTATTTAATGCATTAGCTGCGTCACCCTCCAGAGATCTGCGGCTATTGCCCTCAATCAAAATACATCCATCATCGGCAAAAGCCTGAATCATACATGATGAAGGAAGGGGAAGTTCGAGAAAATCATCGAACAATACATTCCACAAAAGTGGTCCCAAAACAGAGCCTTGCGGACAGCCACATGAAATCATACGGGATAAAAGTGTCCTGCCACCAGGATACACAACGTTTCGATTTGAAAAATAGCTTATTATAATTTTAAATAAGTTTGCAGGTATTTGTCGAAGTCGAGCTTGGAAAGAATCATTTCTCACACGCAGTAAAAATTAGAACATTTTTCTGAATGGCGAAGTTTCTCGAAAATCTATATTATTTTGATTGACGTCATGAGTTTTTGTGAATCAACCAATGATACAGCATTGTGATTGATTTTCGGATTTTTGGAAGCTAATTCATCAATTAGCAGAACTCGCCATAAATAACTTGTGACGTAACGGGTGGAGTTATTTCAAAATTTCAATACCTTTAAAAATTATTTCGCTTATAATACGAAACATTAAAATAATAAAAAATATATTTTCGCTTAGTTTGAATGAACAAACAAAATAGCATTGAACTTTCTTACAGCGATTTTACATAAATAGTTGTTTTTTTTAAGGGCATTTTTAAATAGACATAACTAAGTTAGCCAAAGACATAAAATTGTTTGTGGGGTGCCTACTACTTAAATTTTATGATGAATTAAGTGAAGTCAAAAGAACCCAACAAAATATAAACACTCGTTCAGCAACACAAATTAACTGTATTGTCTCATTTGTATCAACCGCCTTTGGTAAAAAGCTATACAATGTAATCGCCCCAAAAATATTTAATGATTTATTGCCAAATATTAAAGACTCAAAATGTAAAAAAAAATAAAAAAATAATAACTGCACATATAAATAGTGTAGCGAGAGATTTAAAAAAAAACATACGTAAATTAAAAACGTAGTACTTTATATTATTGGTACACATATTAATTATATTTTTATGTGTTACATTGCTTTATATTTGTTTTATTATATATTATACTATTTTATTTATGTTTAAGTAACATGTATTCTTGGCACATATTTATACTTTATATTTGTATAATAACGATTTTTAATTTCTTACACTTGATTAGCTAGGCATTTATTATTAAGTAGATTTAGTTTTTCTTTTTTATGTTATTGTTTTATTTGTATATGACTACTTATACTCTAAAGATAAAAAATCTCCACCTTAGAACAGGCTGTGCCATGTTAGATGGAGACTATCATAAACAGAGAACACTCCGTTTTCATTTTATATTAATTGGTTTTATATAGATTCATTTTTATTAAGTATGTATATTATTTTTTTTCCACTAAATTTATAAATAAAAATAAATCACGGAAGTACGTTGTGGTGAGCCGGAAATCTAACCTCAAACTTGATGTTCAGAATCCTTCCCTAAACTTATTTATTTAATATTAAAAAGATCGACACATAATTATTAATGTTCTTATACTCGTATTAAGCTATTCTAACTATCTGTTAATTGTATAACTATTATCAATATAGGTACACTATACAAAATACACTTTTAAAGAACTAACTTATTTGCGACACACATTTTATGAATTAATATTTAAATTTAAAAAGACATTCTTATCTTGTTTCGACAGATATTTCTTTATAGCCTGGTAAATCAACGAGTTTTAAGATTTTGCTTTTTTACGAAATAACTATCTTAATTTATTTTAATTTCTTGATTGATATTTGTCTTTGCAATGATTAGAAAGATATTTTTTTGATTAACCGTTTTTTTTGTAAATAAAAAAAACATTACATAAAAATAGGTATATTATAGGTATATTATGGTCATAATTTTTGTCACACTTATTAAATCACAATTCAAACATTAAGTGGCCATTTTTTTCTTAAAAGTGGCTTCTTTCCTAATTGGATCTTCTAAAAATCCCAGTCTATATAAACTAATTTACATAGATGGCAGAAATCATCCTTCATAGGATGAAAAGCCCATTCAAACCATTTTCCAAAAGTCGTCAATAACTTGTGCTGGAAAAATAGAAATCGAGTTGTGGTAGAGTGGGATTTGAACTCGGACTTTTGGCCCGTGAGTCCATAATACTACCACGGGACCACAACCGGATTCGTTTTATATAAATTTAATTTTTAGTTTTCATCTTTAAAATATATCTAGTTCAGTATGTATATATACATCCATGTAATTTTTAAACTTTTTCAATTTTCTTTCCCAGATTGAATAATGTAAACATTATTTTGAATTTATTTCCATGCCTAGTATTCTATTTATTCTGTTATTTTCAAGTATTTTTCATACCCTTTTTAATTTGTAGTATATCATAATTTTAATTTTTCTGCTTTTGTTAAATAATATTATAGTTTAAAATTTTAAAACGTCTCTAAAAAAAAATATTATCTGTATGTCCCTAAATGAGTTTTTTTTTAAAAAACTCCTTGGGAATATTGTATATAATTATGTATAATATGTTTTCAATATAATAAAAAAATTAAAAAAATATTTTATTTTTCACAATTTAAAACACTTGTATTTTCACCACAAAAATACTTATTTAAATTTATGTCTCAACTCCATTTGCTTCTCCACATCTAAATGCTGTAATAAAATGAATCCAAAACCACTATTTTTAGTTCGAAACAAGATTTTCAAGTTTTACATAATGTTTTGAAACACTTTCGGAGGAATTAAGAGATCTTTTATTATTTGCAATACGATATACACATTCTGTTTTTAAATTATAGTTTTTGATTGTTTTGCGAAATATAAGTTTCTTTTGACGTGATATGTTTAATTTCTTAAGGACCATTTTATAAATTCATAAAAATCCACGCGGCATGATAAAATACTATGCCTAAGATGCAGTGGTGTGTGGTAAAGTTTTCAATTAGGGAAGCAGTCATTTAGTACTAGATCTTCTTCTTCTTCCAAGTCAGTCCCTCAATGCTGAGGATCGTGATCACCATGAACACTTCTGATTAGTCTGTTCCACTCCAGTCTGTCCTCAGCCCGACGAATCAAATTTCAGCCCCGTAGCCACCTTTATTTGGTCAGTCCATCTATAAGGGATTCTACCCCGGCTTCTTCAACTCGGCCGGACATTATTGCCTTTTCTAGATTGTCTAGAAATATGTCCAAAGAAAGACCGTATCCTTCTCAAACACACCACTGATAGACGAGTTGTAATATGGAGCTCTTCCAGTGTCGATGCCTTCGTCTTTCTGGCTGTCCAAGGCACACGCAGCAGTCTTCTCTAACACCACATCTCGAATGCATCGATCCTCTTCCTCTCGTAGGCACGCATTGTCCACGTTTCAGCCTCAAATAGGAAAACGGAGAATACCAGGGCTTCCGTCAACCGCTTTTTGTGTTTATTGATATACCTCGATCTCGCCAAATCTTCTCTAAACCGCTCATTGCTTCTTTGGCCATTTGAGTCCTGCAACCAATCTCAGGTCTGCGTACTAGGTACATAGGAAAAATATGTACCGACTACCAATACGGCAATTCGAGCTTAGTGCCATCAAATAAACTAAAAAGAAATTTTGTACTATAATTTTAGCATTAAAGTGTTATATTTCATCGTTTAATATTCGAATACCTTTATGTCAACTGATTAAAGTGCTAAATTTGTTATAAAACACTCACAATATATGAAAAATGAACATGGATTAGTTAGTTAGAACTGCTTCCACAGAATTAGTAAAATCTCAATTTGAGCTTGTGCCGACTTGTGAAACCAGTGCTAGGAGATCGCCTTATAGGGCCGTTTACATGTGGACAATGCAATAGACATGACAATATTGTCTTGTCCAAGCTCCGCGTAACCAATGGTTGAGTCCCGGAACAAAACAGTATTGTATTGTCTACGTGTAAACGGCCATTATAGGAAGCAGCAGATTTATGCAGTTCCATATTTTAAATGGAGCGCGGGTGGAGTGGATTTGAATTCAATACTTCAGTTTCAGTTTGCGCATAAATGCGCAGGCGGAAGGCTGTGTGTGGGTTGCTCGCATTTTTTTAGGAAATATCAATAAATAAACAGCGAACCCATTTCAGATCGCTATGATTAACAACAAACAAATTAAAAAATATTTGTTATAGTTACTTAAAAGAGAAGTTAACTTATAGCTGTTTTTTATATGAAAAAATCAGTAGGTACTGATTGATTAGAAGTGATATTTTTAAGGAAGCATTAGTTCCATGCAATCTACAGACAAACCGCATATGCTATGAAAGGAAAGATTTATTTTTATGCGGGTGAACGCAATAACCATTTATGTATGATATTTTTACAAGCACGTTTTGCAAGCAAGTGTTTAAAAAATCTATTACCGAGGTCCCTGGCGATGCCGACAAGAAATATTCTTTTAAATGGTGGTTTTATTATGCAGTATTTTACTGGGATTATGATGGGAAGATAAGACGTCATACTTTCACCTTGACGGTATAGTTGAAGATAAATTCTCTCTAGCGTTTACGAAAATACACTACCGACCCCCCACTATCAAGTTTTGGGTAGGTAAAAAGATATGAAACAAGGGGAAGCGTACGTCACGGTACACATATCTACGCACTAAAATGACATTGCTTCAGTATGACGTCATAGTTGAAGAGAAAATTCTCCCAACCGATTACTAAGATACGCTACCGATCCCCCCACCATCATGTTTTGATGTAAGTACATCGGTTTGTATCGACGGGTCTAAAACCTCTCGATACGTTTATCCACGCATTAAACGTGACAAAAAATTTGTTCCACCGAGCAATTTTACTTTAATTACGATTAACTTAAATTTTTGAGGTTAAAGCCCATTAAAAATATAAGAGGGAAATAAGTCAATTTTAAAGTAGAATTAAATTGTGACATAACTGTCAGTTTCCGAAACGAGTGGCTAGATGCAAAAAAATAATGTCGCTAGATTCTGCCTATTAACTTATAAGAGTAACCTAGCGTAAGAAAGTTGCCACTATAAAACTAGTTATTATATTTTTTCGGTCTGTTTTACTATCTTCCGGAGTGTACGTTTCGAGACGAGGAGCCGGCTGTGTAATCGCTCGGTAGATAAATACAGACGATCGTTTAGCACACTGTCTTGATAATTGTCAAAAGTTATATAAAAATCATGTAAAAGTGAGCATTTTTTGCTTGAATTGGGACTCGTTGGAGTTAATAATCACTTTAAAGTGAGCCATTTTTATCACAGAAGCCCATTGAAAATATAAATTAGAACTATTTTAAATGTTAATGAAGTAAGGAATGCGGACTAAATTGTTGCGGTCATTCATTGGTTTGTTTCGATCATATGATGTCGATATGGCAAGTAGGTAGAACGTACCGAGAAAGATACAGATAGTACAGAAGTTAAGTTTACCGTCTCGAGGCCCTGGAATGTAAGACTAATGACCTTACCTTAACGCAATAGATGATCAAGATACTCTGCGTTTCGTGGACTTATGTAATGTTCTATGCACCACCAGAAGCAGAAAGGAATATGATGTAATAGCTAGTTTTAATATCAAATGGAAAACATTTGACAATTTGTGTTGATTTCATTTGTTTTTGCTTATGAGAGTGACCCAATACAGTTAACGCATTATTTAAATTTTATCATTTCCTGTGATAAAACAGGTATTTCGTTCACACTAATTAGCACAAGTTTCATTCTTATAGCTGGTGTTCTTTTAAGCGGGATTCAACCTAAAATTTAACAAGTTTTTTTGTGTTTGAAATAATGAAAATACACTTAAAAAAACAAAAATATCTCCGCAACTTGGAGTTACGTAGCGCATTCTGTCAATGTCGGTTAATTTCTGGACTGTATAATGCCATCCAATGAAATGCTTAAAGAATTGTCGGTTTTTTACCAAATAATATGGACGAACGTGACCCTACAGGAAATAATCCAATGGAGTCGAATCAAATTAAAAGTAAAGTCCAATTAATAGGAATATTTCAGAAAATAATTAAAATTTGTCGCATAGAAAATTTATGGTTTACAAAGAGCCCTACACGTTCGGCGAAACACTGATTTTTAAAGGAAATCTCTACAATAGGAAAATATCATATACTACGAATACCGATAAAAATATATGAAATAGATTTCGAAATTTTAATTGGATTTTCAAAATCAAGATGGATATTGTGGAGAAATGTTTTCATACATAAATGTAAAAAATAAGTTTTTAAAAAATACGTTCGCAGAAAAACGCGACGTGTTTGGCCTTGGTTGTTGTGACGTCAAGATTTGTGATATTGTTCAACTAAAAAATAATTAAACAAGGAGAGTCTCCCATCGGACCGTATTACGGGAAGGTTAAGAACAAGATGCCTCGCTCTACAGATAATTAAAACTACCACGGCCAAACTTCGTCATACTTACATAGGATGGAAGCTTTTTAATAATTTACCACAAAATCTACGTCAATAAATAAATTACGGAAAATTTAAGGATAAATTAAAGAAAATCTTCTTGACATAATTAACATTAACTGTATTTTGAAAATAGAGATGTATGTTTAATATGTGCCTGTGTTTATAAATTTATAAATTTTGTGTTTTTATTTAATATTTTTTTGTGTTATATTTTCTCGATTTTTAAAATTGTTTACTTTTTTATTTATTTTATTATTTTGTTTTGCATTTTTTGTTTTTTTGTTATGTTATTTTGTAAACTTGCCAAACACAAGAGCCAGGCTCTTTTTTGGCAAGTTCAACCTTAAGTGTTCCATTTTTTTACTGAATGTATTGTTTATTTATGCCAATAAAGGTTTTTATTAAAAAAAAAATGAATTGTGACGTATTAGGGGCGTGGCCAATGGAATCACCGTTTTCGCGGAAATTCAAAATAACAAATAATAGGCAAGATATTTTTTTTTTACTGGACAGTATTTCATAGACCTCTGTTACTTTAAAAATGTAAAAAAGTGATATTTCCCTTAAATTAAAAGAAAAAAATATTATCAATACTTTGACAAAAAACCGATCCGAATGTTCTACCGCGACAAAATAAACACCCGTTACAATTCAATTAGAAATTTGTCAAAAGATAAATATTCTAATGATAGAATCTGCGTGGGAACAAACATTTGATAATATTTGGTAATACGACGTATGATATTAGCAAGATAATATTTTTTATGTTGGTATTCAAATTAATTAATTAAAATCATTGTCTTCTTCTTTATTGTCTTGCTTAGTCTGATGAAAATTCAGGGACCAGGAGTGTGATAACGGCTCCATTCCTCATACTCCTGGGCTTAGTGACACCGATTAATATTTTAATTGGTTGAATCACCTTGCATCTCAGGAGACCGTCCTCGTGCCTCATGGGATCCCAAAAGTTTGGCCGCGGTCCGAATTTAGAACTAACACTGCATTATTTCATTATGTCATACAGGGAAATTAAAATAATGTAATTGTACTGACCGTAGTCTCATGGAGGTGAGTTCAATGGGAATCTTACAGTTATTTATTTATTTTACAGAAACAAACAGTCAACAATGTTATATAACATTAAAAAAATACGGTTGAAAGACAGACCGGCGAAGATTCTAAATAAAAATTATACATATTAAGCCTCTATCTTTATATATATAATTCCTCTGTACGTGTGATGTCATCGTACTCCTCCTAAACGGCTTAACCGATCTACGTGCGGTTTTCAGAGAAATGTAGATCTTTGCGCTGTGCGTGTTTGTAGATTAAAATTAAAATCTTCAATCGAATATGTAAAAAAAAGTTAGGAGCATAAATGTTTTATACATCGATCTACCAGGGTTGCATTCGAGGAGAATACAGAAAGATTTTAAAGTTTTTATATTTTGTTATTTTCGCGGTTTATTTATACGGCACAAGTGCCTTTAACAATATAATGAGTTAGTTAAGTATATAAAAACGATAAAACAATATTGAAACATGGTTTGATTATTAATAAATACAATTCTTTAAATAAATTATTTTGAAAAAAACGATAGTGTCTACGCAAAACTGAAGTAAACAAACAAACAAACCATCACGCCGTTTCCCCGTAAGGGTAGGCAGAGAGGATAGAACGCCACAACACTCTATCTTAGCATACAGATCTCGCTTCCTCTACATTCATACATCTACTCATGCACTCTCGCCGATTATTCCGACTTTTTTATTTTATTTATTTAAATCTTAAAATAGGGCACACATATCATACATATTGTTATGTGTGTTCTAATAATAACATTGCAAATATATTTAATTTATAAATTGTTTATCACATATGTCTTGACCATTATTTTAAATTTTGATATGTTTTTTTCTTCATAAATATTTTTTTCCATTTCGTAATACTTTTTAATTGCTTTAAATAAAATTGAATTTTGTGACTTTGCCTTTTTCCTAAATGGAAGTCTAATTTTGTTCTTTTCTCTAGTATTGTGATCGTGTTCATGCTGGTTCCGATCAATTTTTTTCCAAAATTCTGTTTTTTTATTAGAGTTTATAATTTTATGAACAAATATCATTGTATTGTAAAATATTCTTTGTTTATATGTTAATAATTTCATTTCATTTACCATCGACTTTACCCTCGTATATCTGTTTTTTTTCAAAATGATTCTAAAGGCTTTATTTTGTAATACAGTTAGTTTATCTATGTTTTCTTTGTTTGATAAAAATAAAATGCTACTACAGTAGTTAACGTGTGGTTCAATAATTGCTTTGTAAATAGTTTTGCAGGAGTCCTTATCAATAAATCTTCTGATCCTTCCCAAAATTGATATTTTTTTTGCAATCTTATTTATTACCATCTTAGCGTTTTGGTGAAATGTAAGTTTTGAATCCCACATTACACCTAAATATTTAATTTCAGTGACTTCATTAAGTTTTTCATTTTCTATTACAATTGATGGTGTAATTTCTATTCTTTTGTTTCCTATATTCATATATTTAGTTTTGTTAACATTTAATTTTAATTTAATAATTTTTAGCCACAGTGATACACAATTAAGATCATGATTTAGTCTGTCCATAATTGTTTTATAATTTTCTCCCGATATATATATATTAAGGCATCGTCTGCAAAGAGTCTTATTTTTGAATATTTTAATTTTGAATATTTGACATGTCCATCTTTAAGTATTTGTTGGATTTGGTCATGCCATGTCTTTCTCGGTCTTCCTCTATTTCTGCATCCATCAATATTCGCATTGTAAATATTCTTAGCCGTTCTCTCGCTGTCCATTCGTTCTACATGTCCAAACCAGCGCAGAGCTCCTTTCTTGATTTTGTCGATAATGCTTGTCTCAGCCTCACATAATGTACGGATCTCAACATTTGTGCATCTATCGTACATAGCTTAACCACACATTCGCCTGAGAGATCGCAAACTGAAGTAAAACTAGTCTGTATGAATTGTTTCAGGAAAGGGGTGGGCGCTTAAACTATCTTCAACTTTCCTTGTTATATTCAGCTTTTCCAGCTTTTCCAGGCCCTCATTTTAAATTTATTCTGAACTAAATTTACAAAAAATTCCAAATAGGCATGTCATGTTTTATAAAACCTGTGAAAACATAATGATTCAACAAAAATCCAATAAAAAAACTTAAAGACAATGAATTAACGTTAAATAAAAATATGCAGTTTTTTTTCCATAAAAGTATCTGCTGGAATTTCAAGTTTCGTAAGTTAATAAATAAGTAGTAATTTTTAATTACTGTGGCATATTTTACCTAAGCGACACCTATTCGCCGAAAGCTAAAGTTTTCATAGAATATGACGAAGGCAATAGCAACGTTTTGATCTTGGTTTATACTTACGTAAATACTCAAAAGAGGCTGCTAAGCCTGAAGTTTTCTTTGCATACATTTATGGGTATTTGAAAACACGTAGAATTCTTCATTGTTTTTGCGAATAAATGCCATTTGATTTCGCTTACAATTCATTTACAAAACGTTTACAATTCATTTTGAAAAATAAAGTAATGTTAAGAATTCTGATTTACCACCACATTGATAAAATATATTTAAAATGATTAATTATTCTAAAACCACGCAAAATTTAATATGAATCGTTAAAATAAAAAGAATCATTAAAAAGTATTAAAAAAGACACCAAAATATTTCTTAAACCTTAGAACACAAATATATAATATTCTGAACGCTTAGGTAAAATGCGTGTATTAATTTTTAATATATTTAATTTAAAAGAACCATAGCAAGGATTTATAGAAAAAAATCAGTCATATTGAAGAAAATCAGCCAGTTTCTATTGCATATTTAGAGTAATCATTCGCTACCGCTAGAAAAGCCCTTTTGACTATATTCCGTAATATATCACGTTCAGATTAGGTAAATCTGACTGTTTGTGCCAGCTTTTAATACCAATTGACTTCATTAAATATCTGGGAATAAATATCGACATTAATCTACGATGGGAGATACATGTCCAATCGCTGGTTTTCAGATTAAGAAAGGTGTGTCATGTATTCTGCTCACTCAGGAACACCCTGGACATTGGCACTATCAGACCTGTGTATTTTGCTATTTCCCAGTCAGTGGCTACCCGTGAATAGTGGGCCGGGGAGGTTGCACGGCGTCTGTCATGAACCCATAAAAAAATTAAACTTAGTGTTATGCTTCGATGTCCTCCCACTTTTCCATCTGATACATTGTTTCAATTTATAAAGGTGCTGGACATAATACAACTTAAAATAAAGAGTAATTGACATATTTCTGGTCATACGGTTACAAGAGTGAATGCTCGTACGAGGCATTCCTGTAATTAGAATTATTTACCAAAAATACGTACGACTTTTGCTGAGATAAATTTCTGTTTTGTGGTTCCATGAGTGTTCATTCATTTATTCATTTATTTTTTTACATTTTTAACAATGAATTGAAATAAAAATAATGCGAACTCACTTGGGTTACTCGTGCCGAGGACACTTAACAATATACTTTTGTTTCAGTGTCCTGGATGAACATATTAAGTTCTCGAAAACGAAAGCCGTTTCCAGGAGCAGTGTAAAATTTTAGAGTTTGTCTAAGGGAAGAGACTATTGCATAAGACTGCTGCAAGACATTTGGTTCTCACCGAGTCTCCAGTCTCCAATATCCGATCTCCAGACAGCCTTCATACTGTTGAATGTGGCGCTATTCCTAGCCACACTCCCAGATTACACACACAGTACACGGGTTTTTGAAATATTCTAAAAAAAATCTAAATTTATTAGGTTTATAATGATTTATTACTCTCAAAAGATTTTATGTGATTTGGATGCGGATATCTAGTATTTAAATAATTTATTTTGAAATACTTGAAGATGGACATGTCAAAAGTAGGAATAATCGGCGTGCGTGCATAAGAAGATGTATGAATGTAGAGGAAGCGAGGTCTGTATGCCAAGATAGAGTGTTATGGCGTTCTATCCTCTCTGCCTACCCCTACAGGGAAACAGCGTGATGGTTTGTTGTTGTTGTTGTTGTTATTTTGAAATTGCGGAAATTACTGATGCGGTTATAATTTTATAGAACATTCATTAATTCATAACACTTGTTATAAATTCTCGAAAGAACTTGCTTTTATTCCATCACATGGTTGTATCTTTTAATTTATTATACGTATTTACATAACTGCTTTACTCTACGGATTTTGCTCTATATGAGCAAGTATTAGAACAATTAAAACTTTAAAAAAAACTTACTGTGAAGAAATATCTTGGTAATTTCATACATTGGCATACTTTACCTTATGACCTATTTTATGAACGATATTATAACGATATGTAACAAGTTAAAAAAAAAATTAAGCCAATCAACAGGCTCTTTTTAATATATATAATAACCCTTTATCTAAACAAGCTTAAAATCTATTAATATTTACAAATGGTATTTATGGCACAATCTAGGCGGACATGGCGAGTGCGTGCGAGAACGGTGAAGTACATTAAGGTTGATCTGAGCAAGAATATCATGGGCGTCTATACAGTTCGATATTAATTTGTGCAAGAATATCAAACCAAAATCCTTTTGAATTCTAAACTGAAGATATGAAAGT
Organism: Micrasema longulum; assembly: GCF_059751315.1. Classification (NCBI taxonomy): domain Eukaryota; kingdom Metazoa; phylum Arthropoda; class Insecta; order Trichoptera; family Brachycentridae; genus Micrasema; species Micrasema longulum. The sequence continues at coordinate 64,067 of NW_028278323.1, forward strand.
ACTTTAGACAATCATAATAATTAATTATGAAAGTATTCGATGCAATTCTTTATATAACGATTTCAAAAATTAACGTTGCGCCGATTCAATCCGCGTTATATGAATCTTATAATTAGGAGACCATATTATAGAATTAAATTCAATCATGTTACGAACAAATGGTTTATACAATGCAACAGCAATTTATTGAATTTTGAGTTTATGAAAAAGTTATTGAATGTCCATAAACATTTGTATACAAAGATGTCTTTTCCGATTGGATTGATCTTAACGCCGGTGTGCCACAAGGGGGGGTACTTTCTCCACTTTTATTTTCCCTTTTTATCAATTCAATAACAAAAAACCTCCCCTGTTCGTACCATTTATAAGCCGAGGATTTGCTATTGTATATTCATTTCGAACCCGTTGACATTGTTGAAACACATAGAGTAATGTTACTTGCACTCGAGCACATCTTTTCATGTACAAAAAAACATGGACTTCTCATAAATCCAACAAAAACCCAAATTGTACTTGTTGGTAGTAAACAAATGTATTTAAAAGTGAATTTTTCCACATTTCCTTTTTTCAAAATAGATGGTACAGAAATTTAATTCATGACTTCAGTTAAAAACTTACATTATCATTCATAAGCATTTAGGGTGGCACGATCAGGTTAACGAAGTTAGTCGTAAACTTTATAGCAGTTTGTACTTACTTAAAAGATTATAGAATTTCTTGCCAATTAATGTCAAGCAAACATTAGTCCAGATCTTACTTCTTCCACTCCTTGACTATGCGGATGTATGTTATCCAGATGCCAACTCTGAATTACTTGATAAGTTAGAACGATTGTAGAATATTTGAATACGTTATATCTTTGATTTTCGCAAATTTGGCCACATAACCGAGTATCGCACGTAACTACACTGGCTCAGTATCAGGCATAGAAATATTCACATTTTATCACTTCTTCGCAATATTTTATATAATCCCACTTCGCCTGTTTATCTGAGAGAGCTCATCCAACCTCTTTCACAACACGGACTATCTCTTCGCTCTAGTAACGAGAGAACCCCTTTAATACCCTGTCATCGCTCTAATTTTCTTGCCTCCTCTTTCACAGTAGTAGCCGCTCAATTGTGGAATAATCTACCCACTGATATTAGAGACGCCTCTTGTTTATTTACATTTAAGTCAAGATAGAAATGTCACTATCTAAATATTAAAATTGTTCCTCAATCCTTATTCTTTCCTCCTCATCACCTCTCCTCTCTTCATAGTAGAGTGTTAATTTCTTTTATATATTTATATTTTGTCAATCTTTGTTTTTTATTTTTGTATAAAATTGAAAGATTCAATATGTCCATGTATTTGTAATTTTCTCAAACTGAACGGTTTGGGTAAGTAGGAAGAAATTGCCCTAAGGCAATATGACCGCCCTTATACGTATATATATTGTAAATGTATATAAAGTGTTAAAAAAAATAAAAAAATAAATATGATATTATTTATCATCAGGAGAATGTTTTTTTTTTACGTACGGTTCCAAATGAGTTTTTTTTATCACTCCTGGGAGTATAATATGTTCTTTTTGTATTATATATTTTATTAATAAAAAATAAAAAAAATATAAAAAATATCGTACAATCAGCGCAACGATTTTTCAAAGCTTAGTACTTCTAAAATAATTTCGCGTGTGACGTCATAGGTTTTTCTCTGTCAGTTCTACCAATTCGTTCATTTACGGTTAGCAAACCGGATATCCTTCACACTTCTTATTTCATTGGTTGGTTTATATAAACCAGTGGCGTCGTTAAAAGTTGTGAGTTTACATTAAAATATTTTTTATAATCTTTTTCGTACATTTTCAAAAAGCTTTGCTGTAAAATTTAATGCTCTAATTTTTACCGCGGGCAAGAAAACATTTTTTGTATCCAATTCCTCATAGCTTGCCGATTTTTCTTTGTCTGCCGGTTTCTGGAAACTGGTTATGTACAATTGTTTACTAACATTTAGTAAAACGTTCGACCACAAAGTAAATGCTTTAAATAAAAAAAATGCAACAATTACAACGTTCGGCCTCGTGGTGTAGTGGTCAACGCGTTTGCCTACCATACAAGAGGTCTCGAGTTCGATTTCCGACATGGTTGACATGAAATATTTATTTACAAAGGGATTTACACTAGAATATTTTATAGTCCCTGAACTGAACCTGAAGCGTAAAACTGATCATTTTACCTTCAAGTAACAAAAAATTATCTAGATACACTAACAACTGGAGGAAAAATGCAGTGCCCGATGGGAAGAGATGATTATTATGATGATAAATAATTACAAGAGAATTGAGATTTTTTTTTTTAAAGGTAACATCATGAAGATGTATTAAAAAGGCTTATTACCCGTCATTGGCTGATCGTGGCCACTTTGAGCACTGTGTTACATTCACGATTCTCTTTTTATTCGAAATCTATATTATTTATGATATTTCTTATTTTTGAATATCCATATTTCTAATGATTGAATATTATTACGATGAAAAACAAAGTAAAACCCATACGAAGTGGATTTGATAATCCGTTTAATTTCCCTACAAACATTTCACCTTTTTAAATATAAAAATAAGCAATCTGGAAAATAAGGATCAAATTGTGATGAAGAAAGCCACATACGATATAAAATTTCTGTAAGTCTAAAATAAGTAAAATAAGCGGATTGTAAAATAAAAAAACTTTAATTTTCTAGGAATATTATTTAAAATCTAGCTTAAAGCTAATATACCTGGCACTTATTCAATACCCTTTACGACTTTCCAAATATTGTACATGTATTTCATAATATTTTATAAAAAACCAACATCTCAACAGAGATGAAGGAATTATCAGAGAAATTTCAGTTTTTTTTTCATTTCTAAAGTAATAAATGTCCAAAATTTTTTTTGGCCTATTTTAAGTGGCATAAAAAATACTTTGAATTTGTAATTTAATTCCCGCAAAAACGGTGATTATATTGGCCACGCCCCTAATACGTCACGATTCCTGTTTGTTTGCTCCTGCCATTGAAATTTGTGTAAAACAATATCATGAATCTTGACGTCACAACAACCAAGCTCAATCACGACGCGTTTTTCAACGAACGTATTTTCATTCAATTTCTTTTTACATTTATGTATGAAAACATCTCTCCACAATATCCTATGGATTTTGAAAATACAATTAGTTATTCTTTATAATTTTCATATATTTTTATCCGTATTCGTAGCATGTAATATTTTCTTATTGCAGTAGCTCAATCACAAATAACTATCGACGTGCTTAAAAACATGCTAAGCATTTGAGCGATCAGAATGAACAATAATAAACATGGTTAAGTTATCGCAGTCATAAGTCAACGCGTATGTAATCTCCAAGTCTGTTTGATTTTTGTTTTCCTTGAAAGTAAATACAGTTCATTGACGAAAAATTGGCGTTTACTAAAAAATAATACAATATATTGCATTTGCAAAATCGTAATGAGTATCTCTTACAAAAAAGTGACAATTAAATTACAATGACCATACGACTGGTTTTTTTGACATTTGGCTTGCCAACCACCGACTAAATGCAATCAATAGCATGATAAATAATAAATAAATAAATAAAATAGCAGTTTTTTAATATTTTCCATATTTACACTGGTGAAGTTCAAATATGTGATTGCACAGCAGGATAATACGTTGTGAAACGTAAATATTTTGACATTTAATATAAGATATTCACAGATATTCCATTGAGATCGCTAATTAGATAAACATCCATGGTGAGAAATTGTTATCACGTCGGTTATTAGCACGTCGATAGTTATTTGTGATTGAGTTATTGAGTGTAGTAGTTAAGTCACTTGACTTAAGCACGAAAGGTTCCTGGTTCGATTCCCGGTGAGAACAGCAAAATAAAATTTGTTTACTCTCCTGGGTGTTCTGTATTGTAATTCAACACTGTAATTGGGCCTCTTGGCCTGTTGTGGTGCAAAAAAAAATTATATATATAAAGATAATCCCTGGACTGGTAGCTGAAGCAAAGCTGAACATCTTACCTTCATGAAACAAAAAAATGATCAAGATTCGCTGCGATTGGTGTACCAATGCAGTGCCCTATGCACCAATAGATGTGGAAAGGGAATGATGATGATATCGACGCTGGAATGGAAAAGTTACATGTAGCAATTTTACGGAAGAGCCATTTAAAGTATTATTTTTTTTAATTGTTTGAAAATTATAATTTTCATATAGAAAAAAAGATTTCATCTTTAACTTCTTAGAAGGAAGTAAACATTTATCTTCAATTTTATCTATAAAGTTAAATTAAGTTTTCTGTATGAAAAGCAAATATGCATAATTTTTTTTCTTTTAAACATGATCAATTCTAGGTTACCGATAAAGATACTTTAAATGTTCATGCAAATATTCTCATTATCGTTCAAAAATATTTTTTTTTCTTTGTGGACGGTCGAAGATAACTCTGTTTACTTCTCATTTTAATCGGGGCCTGGACCCCGACAGCGCCTGAGACTATTGTAAGACAAACTGTCGTTAGATAACATATTCTGCAGGATAAACCTCCTGGCTAGCGTTATTTGCTTTAAACACGGCAAATTTTTCCAAAAACCACTGAAAATTTGTGTAAAAACTACCTCAAAATATTTAGAGAAGATTTTGATGTATAATAAGGGTAAAAAATATTGAGTTTTCAAGTGAAGAGATGATTATAAGTCTCAATTTTTCTCATCCTACGTCTGTTGATTTTAGTGAAGTTTTGCAGCAGTATAATTTTGCATACAATTTTATTCTGGTATGATGTTCTCGAGAGGAAAGTCTTTAAAAGCATCTCCCCATATCTTTGTGAAGGCAGTGCTGACCAAGTCATTGATGAGAGGTTTTATGAAAACGAAACCTGGTCTCCATGCCGCGTTAATGATGCTGTCCAATATGTTCTCTGAAAAATAAAACAAAATATGTAAGTATATATTCTGCAGTCATAAGCAAAAAGGAAATTATATGCGATAGTTATATTTTAAATATGCTAGTAAAAAAAACTGTAATTAATCATAAGTAAAAACACAGTGTGTCAATTATTAACTTTAAATACCTCCGCAGTCAAATCACTTCTGATTGAGACAAAGATAGGGAAATTAGATGCAGAATAGAGATAGCACAATCAGCATTCAATGGCATGAAATTATTATTCTGAAGTGATAGTCTTAATTTAAAACTAAGACAGAGGATGGTCAAGTGCTATGTGTGATCAAAACTGTACTACGGGGTTGAAACATGGACTCTCGAGGTGAACTCCATAAACTGATTAGAGGCTTTTGAAATGTGGCTTCACCGGAGAATGCTGAAAATCCTGTGGACATATTTAGTGACCATCGTGGAGGTGCTGAGACGAGCCAGTGCCGAAAAAAACTACCGTCCTCGATAAAACAGAGAAAACTCGCGTATCTGAGCCATACTATTCGCGGATGCAAATATGCGCTTCTGCAGTTAATCATGATGAGGAAGATCGAGGGAAAGCGTGGAGTTGGAAGGCTACAGATGTCCTGGCCGAGAAACATCCGCAACTGAATGGAAGTGGGCGCGGGGTTAAGGCGAAGCTCCAGTTGGCATAGGACCGGAATGCCTACTCTAGAGTGGTCGCCAACGTCTGGGGGACCTGATATGGCACAGAAAAAAGAAGTCAATTGTTTCTAAAGCATTAAAACTGTGTCACATAACACTGTAATAAAAAAAATTAGGTGCAATTGTTTGTATCTTTTAAAAACTTTATTTACTCTTTTTAATCTATTACATCGCCTTCAAAGTACTGCCCCGCTGATGCAATTCACTTAGGCTAACGTTTTTTCTAATCCTCTAAACAACTATTAATGGTTTTTAAAGCGCTAAGCGATTTAGTTTTTTACCTCCACAATCGTGTCAAAACGTTTTCCCCGGAGCGGTCTATTAAGCTCATGGAATAGCCAGAAATCACACGGTACAAAATAAGGCAAATACTACGGTTGAATTTACAGTTGAATTTTTGGCAAAATGGTCTCGAAGCCCCGATGCAGTGTGAGATAGTGCACTATCGTGGTGCAAAAACCAAGAATTTTTGCCCATAATTCTGGTCTATTTTTGCGAATAGCTTCACGTAAATATTGCATAACGCTCAAATAATATTCCTTATTAACAGTTTGGCCCAGCAGAAGGAATTCATAATGCACCACACCACGATAATCGAAGAAAACTGAACACATTATTTTGATTTTTTAACGATTTTCGAACGTCTTGACTCACTTTTTGTACGGTATTCGTTTGATTGTTCGGTTGTTTCTGGGTCGTATAAATAGATCTAAGTCTCATGTCCAGTTATCATGCATTTCATATTATCCTGGTAATCAGAAAGCATTGTTTCACAGACTTCAATAAAACGCTGTTTTTCCGAAAATGTGATTTTTGGCTCCTAACAAGATTTCACTCTTTTCAGGCACAAGACATTTTTCAAAATGGTGGACTGGAGGTCACTTATTGTCAATTGATTGTTCATCAGTTGATGTTGATGGTCATCCAGGGCGTTTTTTGTCTTCAACGCCTTTTCTGCCTTCTTAAAATTGTTTATACTACTTTAAATATTTTTTGTGTCATATCCTGATCACCAAAAGCCTTCCGTAATATTCTCAACGTTTCTGCAGCGGAAACTCACTCAGCAAATTAAATTAATGCAATGTTTTTGGCCAAAAAAGTCAGACATTGTAAAAAACACATTTTAACTTTTACCAAATTAACTTTGAGTTGTTCACAAAACACGTGCGTAACTATTAGACAAATGCAGATATCCACATGAAATTTGACACACATGTAAATGACAGTGCTACCAACCTAAACAAAAGATTTTTTAGAATTAAAGAGCCCGCGTATTTAATAAAAAATCACTTTATTTTCTTATCACAGTTGTATATATCGCCACCAAATAGTTAAATAAGCCACTCAACTTAACGGCAAGGCTGTTCATTAAACGCCGGCCGCAAGGCCGTTCATTGATTGAACGTTTAACAAAAGGGTTAAACGTCACTTAGCCTTTTTAATTTTAATACAACAATAACAACCGTTTTATTTACTTTGTTATGTGAAGTCAGGTTAGGATAGGATAGGTTGGGTTAAGTTTAATATTAATAATAAAAAAACATTTTTACACTTCATCCTCAATTTAACTTAATAACTAATCCGTAACTTAACGTATTAAGTTAATTCTATTTAAAACACTCCAGTGATAAAACCTGTTGTTTTTTATTCATCTTTTACAAGCGCAAAATTTTCGATTGCGTTCTTGAGATAAAATAAACATTTAAATGACTTTAATTACTGAATAAAAGTTTCGTGACTTAAAGATTCAAGGTAAAACATGTATTTTAGTAATAATAGAAAACAAAATAACATTGCCTTGAAAAAACAACGATTATGTTATATTATGGAATTGCTAAAAATAAATAAAATGCGATAATATAAAAATCGTTAGCATAATTTGTGGCACAATTCGACAATTTTTCTATTCACATTTTTAACATGTTTACAATTTAAATTCCCATTTTTTACATTTATATAGATTTGTACACTTTCAATTAATTATTTTTTTAGTTTTGCAAGTATCAGAAATACCTCCAAGTTGTTGGTGGAGATTTACATTTATACCATTTTTTATAATATTAGCTTAATTTATAAAAAAACAATGAATTTACATATATACTCGTAATTAACGGCCAGAAAGATCAGTCATAAACATACAAATAAACAAAATATTAACACATAAAATAGTTTAATAACTATTCATATTTAAACTTTTGATCGAGTCAATCTTAGAATGAGCTACTCTCTTATTTTGCTCTTGTTACAGTGTGTTCATTTTTTTGTTGCTATTAATGAAGAGTAGTAAAGAAACAAAACAATAAAAATGAAAACGGTTGTGGTCGTGTGGCTAGTGTTGCGGACTCGCGGATCAGAGGTGCAAGGTTCGAACCTCACTCTACCCAAACTTGATTTCTTGTTTCTAGTAGTGAGTTATTTACAACTCGTTAAAAATGGTCACCTTAATTCAAATACTCGGGTAAACTTTAAAAACGCTAATATTTTCTTTAAACTATATATTTTTTTAAATAATTCTAGGAAGGATACAGAATTTTTTTTTCTTTATTCGGATAACCAACAGCTACAATTATCATGTATAAAAAACAAAACAAAATAAAAAATACACATAACTCAATTAGAGGTTTTCTGAAGTAGCACCACAGTTAGTTAAAGCAAATTCTCAAACATAAAATAAACAATGATCTAAATAAAATAAAAAAGCTACAAAATTATTTCGAAAGCAAACGCCGCAAGTCAAATAAATAGATGTTTAATGATTTTATAATCAGATTAAAATTATTAAAAGTTCGCTATAAATATGCATTCTGTCTATAATTGGATAAGAGAAGAGAAGTATGGAGAAGATTATAAACTTTTAATGTAATATTTTTATTTTTACTTTTTAGAATTAAATTATTTTTTCCCCTCTCCTCCTGCATTCATCAGTGTGAAATCTGTAATTGGTCTTACTTTTTAAAATTGTTCTTTTGTACCTTGTTTTTTATATAAAGACTGAATGGTTTTCATTAATAAATAAATAAATAAATAAAAGAAGGCTATTTCATAGGATTTTTGGAGGAGCATTAATAAAGAGTTTGAATAGTAAATTTTACAAATTTCATTTTATACCATACAGATCTCGCTTCCTCTACATCCATACATGCACGCACGCGCGCCTATTATTCCGACTATGTTAGAGCCGAAATGAACAAGGCAAAGGCCGGTTACTTTCAAGCATAAAATAATAATAATGTATTATTGCGTAGAACTGGTAGGCCGAATCAGAGCATAAAGTTATAATCAATTCAAGTTTTCAATGTCATTTAAACTACTCGGATGTATTATTGTGAAAGTAAAAAAATGACGGATTTATGTTCAATGAAAAATATTTATAAACTTTAGGAAGGTTTTCTGAGAAACCCCTCCCCCTCCTCCGAACCACCCGTGGTAAAATATCCTTGTCGCGTTGTATGCGAATCTTAATACAGTAAGCCCTCGACTTACGCACATTCTACTTTCGCGTAATTCGCTATTGATAATTAAAAAAATATTCTGGATGTTTGTAGCACTAACTTTGTTTAAGAAGATTTCGATAGATTAAATTTATATTGTAAACAAAACTTACTAAAATTGAATATTAAAAAATGCTCTGTGCTCACATTTTCAAGGAACAACTTTAAAATCATCCATTATTATTGCCTTGACTATCAAGTACTTACTAAAGTTAATGAGATGCTGGATCTCGGGGTTCTACTTGACAATAAGTTAACGTTTGAGGCACACGTCAACTCAATTGTGAAAAAATCATACCAAATGTTAGGTTTCCTCTTCCGTATAGGGAGAGAATTCAATCATGCGTGCACTCTTGGAACTCTTTACTTTACATTTGTTCGAAGTCAATTAGAACTCGCATCTCCCGCTTGGAGCCCTCAATACAAAAAATACATTAACCGAATTAAATCTATACAATCAAAATGTATATCTTATTGCAATTTTAGACGGTTGACTCAGAATACAGGTCCAGATGAATCTACAAATTTACCTAAACTCCAAACTCTCCAAACTCGAAGGAACATAGCTGACGCCACTTTTATGTATAAAACTTTGAATAACATAATAGAGTGCCCCAAGATTCTATCACTTATTAATTTTAGAGTCCCAGTAACGCAGACCAGAAACCAATCTCTTTTTAAAATTTCTAAATGTTCCACTAAATCTTTTCAAAATTCATTTGTAAATAGAACCTGCAATATGTGTAATCAGAAATTAAATTGTATTGATATTAATAACATATCTTTAACTTCCTTTAAAAGTGAAATTTCAACAAATAATTCAAGTTATGACGTTGCGCCTTGAATCCGCAGCCTATATTATGCAGGTTATGTGCAGTTTTCTCTATGTAGGCACATTATAAATGTACACTGTATGGTCAATTATATTTGTATTATATATTATAATGTGCAACTGTATGACCAATATTCAAAAGTAGATATATTTTGAATAATATGCATAAAATTTACATTTATTTATTTATTTTATGTTATGTTTAATTTTTATGTGATAACATTTACAATAAAAATATTATGAGGAAGCCTCTAATTGGACTTTATGATATGTATTTATGGTATAATTGTATCTTATAAATTTATAAATGTCTGTTGGCTTTCCAATGAAATAAAATAAAATAAAAATACAATTGTTATATGAACCGCCAATATATATTACGAGCTGAACCCGGTAATGCTTTGTTATTGCTGAATTTAAGCATATACTCCTGTATAGATTAAATAATGAACACACTCGAAGGTTTGATATCGATTATTGCATTAAGTTCGAATTGAATATATTCATATACACTATTATGTCGGTGTTTCAAGTTCTTATTGTTCTTATTATTAGAGGTGGGGGTCAGTGCTATGTAAGCTTCTGACGTCACTGCAATATGTGAAGATCTATTGTGACGGGTCCCCGTGAATAGTTCTCGCCCTCCAAGCGCAGGTCTATAAAGAGCCTGGCCATTGTGTGGAAGGCGAGAGTTTACATTTTGCTAAATCTTCCCCTCCATGCTCAGATCCGTAAAGTATCGGGCTATTGGGTAGGGGGCGAGATCTTTAACATCCTCAGGTTTAACCAGTGGTCGTCCGAGGATAAGGCATATTTTATGATGTAAAACATCACACTCACATAGAATGTGTATAGGTGTTTCCTCATCTGCACTGCAGAACCTACATCTAAAAGTAAGTTTCGGAAAGGTTCATTCTAGCGCGGTGTTTGTTCAATCTGCAGTGCCCTGGGCGGGCTCTAGTGATAACCCTCATTCGATTTCGACTGAGCTTTATAAGGTCAAAAGCAAAAACCGTAGGACATAGAGTGACACCTAACATGCCTGATATGAGAGACAGCGCTCTAAAGTAATTCGAAATGAAAATATGAAATTAATTATTCCTTGATGGTGCTTTTATAATTTTTTATTGAAAAATGCCTTTTTTACGTTTATTTTCAATGGAAATTTTATAAAACTTGGTTTGCGAAAACTTTACACTAAATTGATTGCAACAAAAACCATAACAATATAGTTTAAGTCCTTTTCATAAAATGGTGTTCAAAAAAAAAACATTTTTTTCCTTTGAATACCATTTGTAAAAAGGTTCTGCAACTGGCTGGAATCAAACCAGCGACGCCAGTTTCACAGTTGACCCCGGCCACGGCACCTGTGCCTGTCATATAATTAAATGCTCTAATTTTTACCGCGTGTAAGAAATAAAAAAATATATTCAATTTCCCGTAGCACAGAAATTCCTCATTAGCCATTAACGAAAAATCTATCAATATCATTAACAAGCACAGTGTTTTTCCAATAAATATCAATGAGAAATACAGATAATCTTACCGAGTAGATTAATTCCATTGAGTATATTAGACACGTGGATCTGCATATTCCCTATTTTGTCTATAACCACCTTAACGTCGATTGCTCGGCTTCCATCAGGCCCTGGCTCTCCTCTTGTGATGGTAGTAGTCTGCGCGTAGTCGTAAAGAGTGAGGTTCCAATTTCCGCTCCTACTGAGCGTAGTTCCCAGAGCGTCGGCCTTCAGGTTGTAGTCTCCCAGAAGGGTCTTTTCAGGGAAATATTGTGTGTAGATTATACGATTGTTGTCCCAATCAGTCCTGAAATAAATCATTTTCATTATAGATTGTATTTTAAACTTTACTTTTCAGGAAATCAAATGTATTTATGATTTAATTATGTCTGCTATGTTATCATCATCATCATTATCATTCCGAATCCATAGTTGGAGCATATGGAGTGCACAGGTAGCATCCAGACACTTTTTATCGGCTGAGGTGTTCCTGTGTGTCCTTCCGAGTTCGGTACTTAGTACATTTTATACATATAATAAAAATATTTCCAATTATTATACACTTGTTAATTATATGATAAAACCTATGCCCAAAAAGCTCTTTTTTTTCGCTACAAAATGAATGACCAGAATCTGATACGAACATCGAATGTTAAGGATCTAGGTGTTAGATTTGTGAGCACTCTGACATTTCATGAACACATAGAGACAATCAGTGGTAATGCATTGAAGATGATAGGATTTGTTCTGCGTACTGCCAGGGTTTTCGAAAATACCCGCTTATTGAGAACTCTTTACAACTCCTTGGTGCGAAGTAGACTCGAGAGTGGCTCGATGATTAGAGAGCCACATGAAATGAAGTACTTTCTTATGATAGAGAAAATCCAAAAGCAGTTTCTGAGATACCTCTACACGAGAGAGTGCGGGTATTATCCTTGGCTCTACCCGACCGAGTTTCTCGAGGGTGCGCTTGGCTACAACAGTTTAGAGACTAGAAGGAATGTGTATTTGACTACACATTTTTATCGATTGTTGCGCGGTATGATCGATAATTCTGAAATTATGATGAGCATTGGTTTGTATGTTCCTAATAATTACCTAAGACAGCGTCAGCATAGATTGTTTCATATTCCGATATTCAGGACCAACCTGCCTGTGGTTATGCCTGTTGGAAGGGCTACCGCTATGCTGAACAACATCGCTCTGGATATTGATCTGTTCCATGTATCCGAAGCGGTTTTCTGGAGCAGCATTCTTCTACTACTTTGACACGAGTCTCTTTCGTGTATTTTTTTCTTCTTTTTTATAATATGTACGTATTGAATATATTTTTGTAAATGAACTGAATTGAATTAAAATCTTATATGTATTTAATGAAGAAAAAAAAATATTTGGTACATTTAAACGAAATAAATTAATTTTATATTATACATGCATAGATCCTTTGTGTAGTCTCGCAAAAACAAACAAAATACATACGAATATATGCGGTCTTTCGTGACCAGACCGCAAAACTTTGGAGAAACCTTCCTCAACTTTAAAAAAAATAATCATAACTTCAATAAAGACACTGCATTAAAAGTACTTCATGTTAAAAATAGAATACTAAAATTAGACAACTTAGAAATCTTAGAAATTAAAAAACCGATTCATAATAAGAAAACAATAATTAATAACCAAACAAACAATATTTCTTTTAGTCCTCTCCGGTCTTACTTAAATCGAATCGGTCGAAAATAATGAAATCAAATTATCACTCGTGTAAGAAAAAACCACTTGATTTATTGGGTCCACGTGTAGTATTTAGTGAACATGATAGAAATAAAATAAAAAGGAATCAATTCATTAGTTACGTAAACCTTGACAAAGAAGCTTGTTTTCTTTGAAACCGGTCGGTGAAAAATAAAAATTAGTGGTTAAAAACAAAGTTGTTTTATTTATTTTATTAGAATTTTTTTTTCATAAACTATGCTATTACTCATCATCGTTCCCTTTTCGCACCTTATGGTGCATAAGGCTTTGCATTGGTACACAAATTGCAGTGTATCTTGATTATTTTTGTTACATGAAGGTAATATGATCAGTCTTATTCTTCAGGTACCAGTCCAGGGACTATGAAATATTCTGGAGTGAAAACACCTTTTTAAATAAATATTTCATATCAACCATGTCGAAAATCGAACCTCTTGCGTGGCAGGCAAACACGCTGATCATCACCACGAGGCCGAAATAATGCTTAGTATTATTTACGAAATAATACACAAATTACAGGCAGAGTCAAAGAAGATGCAAACACCACCATGTCCGAACATGCGCTAAAATTAGGTTATTAATATTTGGCGATATGTTACAGAATGTGAGGGGATGGGGGTAAGGAATGAGAGGGGTTAGGAGGTTTAACGTTCCAAGAACCCCTACCCAGCCGCTTCCCTAGTCCGAGTCCGGCGCGTATCATTTTGTTGGTCAAACACGTTATTAATCGTTCTTGAAAAATCTAAAAATGCGACTTTTCAAAAAATTATCACACAACAGAAAATGTTATCCTAAAGTTTCGTGGAATGACCTTGAAAAACCCAGTTTAACACATCATTTGCAGCATTACATTTTTTTTCAAAGTAATTATACCTTTACACTTAATTAAAAACATTAAAATATACACAAATACTGTTTCACAAAAATAATATTTGATTGATATATTTTTTGTATTTATTAAAATATAAATAATTTGAGGATAAAAAAAAATATTTTAAAAAAATCACTAAAAAATTACTAAAAAGTACAATTTACTATTCCACAAACATTTTTTTTTCTATAATTCTATGTGTTAATCAAATGAAAATAGTTAACACAGTTTTTTTTGGCAAAATAAAAAGCTGCGAATTTTAATTATTTGAGTAAACCATAAAAACGTAATATTTATATTAAGCTTAGGTGTGCATTGTGCACTATTCTATAAAGCCTCATAAAACATTAAAATGCATTCTTATTTTTAGTTTTAATATGAGACTTACTTGAATTTGGTAATTTTGGAGATAGTCCACCCTAATTCGTAGACATCGGTAAGCCTCAGATAATAGTTAGCGTTAGGTACTCCTCTTCTCTGCTCTACTAGAGTAGCAAAGTGGGGGTCGAATGAAGGAATCCCTATCTCTGGAATACCTAAAAAAATGCGTGTTAATTAAATTTAAAAAATGTACATTTTTAAAATTTCACTATTTTGCCTGTTTTCTTTTTAATACATGTCGCAGCCAAAAAGTTAAATAAGCCACTCAACATAGCGGCTTGGTTGTTCATTAAATGCTGGCATTCATTTAAATGCCTGGGCTGTTCGTTGAATGAATTAAGATAATTCAACGTTCAAGTGATGGCTTGTTGGAAGCCAACCCATTTAAAACAGACGAATTAAAAGCCGCCGGGTAACGTTAGGATAGGTTGGGTAAAGTTTAATAATAATTAAAAAAGATTTTTCTTAACGCATTAAGTTTAGTTTAGGATTAATTATTAAGTTAAATTAAGGATTAAGTTAAGTAAAAAACGCTTTTTTATTATTGAACTTAACCCAATTTATCCTTATCTAACGTAACTTCACATTTAAAAATAAGTAAAATGATTAATATTGTTTTATTTCAATTAACGATGCTAAGCGACCTTTCGTGAAACGATTATTCAATATGAACGGCCTAGCCACTCAGTTGAATGCCGGCATTTAATGAGAAGCCTAGTCGCTCAGTTCAGTGGATATAACTATTGGGCGGCGACATATACAGAGTGGCCGGAGAAGTGACGCCTAAATGAAAAATTTAGGTGTCTCATATTGAAGGGGGGGTATCTGAATCATAGCCATGTATGCTCCCCGATTTTGCGTAGTTTTCGAAAAGTTTTCACCGAAATTTTCCAGCCTTTTTAAAATTGTGTTAACTGCTACCCCTATCGCCATTTTATCTCTAACAGTTATTTTTTGTTAGGTTTCACTATTTCTATCATAATTATCGTGAGGAATTTTCCACCTCAGTATCTTTGAAGGCTGATTTCAGCGAATAAAAGCCTTAGTACCGATTTATTTGTGTAATTACAAAAGTTTTGTCTAGCGCAATTTTCAAAGTTACTGAGATATTGCCTATTTAGATTTTTAATTTTTAGTTGAAAGTAAAAGTCTGACTAGCTCGAACTTAAATTCTGTATTTTAGGTCAAAACTTTTGTAGCTTCCATTGATGTTACGAAGCTGATTATTTTACGCGTGAAACAAACATTTAGAGAAAATGAGTAATAAAGAAAATCTTGGAAAAACCTTCCAAAAATTAAAAACAAAAAACGACCTAGTCGAAAATTTTCAAAAACTCGTCAATAAAATCATAAATCGAAAACTACGCAAAATCACGGAACATACATGGGGGTGATTTAAATACCCCTTAATTTGACGCACATACATTTTCCCTTTAGACGTCACTTCTCCAGCCACCCTGTATATTAGTCCCATTCAATATTAAATTACATTACGACTAGAAGAGAAGGTAGAATTGGAGCCACCTGCTTGCAAAGCGGCCCCACATCAATTTCCGCATTTTCAGTTGCGCCATCTAGGTAATTTAATTCGTTGCTCTTCAACAAATTCTAGGTCTAGAACGTGTTTTAGCATCATCGCCAATAAGGAACTTCAGCCCTACGGGAAATTGGAAACAAAAATATTTTCTTACGCGCGGTAAAAATAAGAGCATTAAATTATATGGTAAAATTGATTGAAAATGTACGAAAAAAATGTCACAAAATATTTAAATAAAAAATAACTACTTCGAACGACGTTACTATGAATCAACCAATGATAAGAGAGTTGTGGAAGATTTTCGGTTTACTAACCGTCAACGGACCGATCGGCAGAACTGACCGAGCAGAAGCGGAAGAGAACTTGAGAAGTCACACGCGAAATAATTTCACAAATAAAAAAAAATTAATTGGTTTAGTTTAATAGTCTATTAACACAACTAAAAAAAACAACAAACTTCCTTATTGATAAAACTAGAATCTTTTGACTTGTCTAAATAGGAATAGGGGAATATCACATACCTACTATGAATACCTATAAAAATATATGAAATGGACTAAGAATATATATTTTTTTCAAAACCTACAAGGATTTTGTAGAGAAATGTTTTCATACGTAGATTTATTAACAATATCAAAAAAATACTTCGCCAAAAAATGCAACATGTTTGGCCTTGACAGTTGTGACGTCAAGATTTGTGACAATGTTCTAAACAAATTTGAATGAACAGGAACAAATGAACATGAATCGTAGCGTATTAGGGGCGTAGCGAATGAAATTACCGTTTTTTCGGGAATTCAAAATTACAAATATTTCCAAATGCTACTAATTATTAGCAGATTTTTTTTTTACTGGACAGTACTTCATAGACCTTAATTATGTACATTCAAAATGTAAAAAAACCTGATATTTTCCTATAATTGCAAAAGTTTCTTCGCTCCACCAAAAGAACATATTCCACGGGTATTATGAAGATTTGAAGGTTGGTGTAAAAACATAACTATAGCTCAACAGTCTATCCGTCGATATTTACAAGCAACTTTGCTTAATTTTAACTATTTAAAATGATAATGACATTGTTTTTACAAACTCGTCTTTTAACAATATTGCTTCTACATGTTTGCAACTTTTGCATGTAAATGTCGCATACATTCACAATGTTATATTTTTCTTTGTCAATGCCTGTTTGCATATTGTAAGTTTTTTATGTTTATTAATTCTTTGTGTGCCATGTCGTGTGAAAGATAAAATCAGGCGAGAGTGTAAATCTGAGTCAAGTATAATTGATAAGATTAAGAAAGGGTCTCAGAGATGGTTTGGTCAAAGAGACGAAATGGACGACGAAAGCATGGTAAAACAAGTATATATCTCGAAAATGAACGGTAACGTGAGACGAGGACGACCAAGAAAGACGAGGCATAATCAGATAAAGCAAAATCTTAAGCTTGGTTATGTCAATAGCAGACAGAACCGAAGGGCATGTATGACAAGATGTATGAATGTGCAAGAAGCTTGGAATGTATGCCAGGATAGACGTGTGTGGCGGTCCATTCTCTCTGCCTACCTATACGGGGAAATGGCGTGATGGTAGTAGTAGTAGTACAGCCCAAATTTTTTTAAACTGAGAATTTAAATATGAGGCCACATTACCCATTCTTTTAAAAATGTTAAAATGATGTTTTCCCCAAATATGTTTTTATTTCTGTGAATGAGTTTGGCTTTTTATCTACCTTTTGGTAGTGGTAAGATTTATTGGTATCTTCGATTATAAAAAAATTGAAGTCCATTTGGAGATTTTTTAAAGAAAAAAAATCATACGGTATTTCAATAAAAAATTAAAAGTACTTTGAAAAATTAATGTGTTTTTTATTGTTTTCTTTTATTTTGAACGCTTAAATAATGAAATTCAAAATTTTAATGTGGATTTCACAATAAGCTGAACCTTAAATGGTCATTCATTGGTGCTTTGATCCTACTTATTTGTATGAAAAAATAAACTGGAATAATCGGCTAGTTTCTTGGCTCACCCAAAGCGCTGGGCGCGCTTTATTAAAATTTATATTTAATTAGGATAAAAATACAAACTGTGGAGATGATTTAAAATAAATGTTAATTATTTATTTGTTTTTCTGTAACTAAAGTTACAATAAAACATTTTTATGGTTAAGCTAGGGTTTCCTAAGACAGCGGTGACCGTATCTTAACGGCCGTAGTGAACGGTGATGCGGTGGACAGCCGTCGTAACGGTGACTAGAAAGTGGTTTCCTAGGAAAACGGTGTTGATAACATTTAACAACACCGTTTTCCCAAGAAACTACTCTCTAGTCACCGTAACGACGGCTGTCCACTGCATCACCGTTCACTACGGCCGTTAAGATACGGTCACCGCTGTCCTAGGAAACCCTAGCTTTAGTCAAATATAATGGTAAGCTGCGCATAATCGCTTCTATACACGGTTCGCCCCTGATAGATAGTATAGAAGTTGAGTATACCGTCTGGGTATATACATATGAAGATAGCCTTGATAATCGCGGTCCAGATTTTTAAGTATCAAGCTTTTAGATAGGAGCTTCTATAACCCTCTTCTCATGATTAGGAGATTTCAAATATTTGTTTAGGACCAATGACATAAAGCTATGTTTAATGAAAGATACAAATGAATGTTTATTTAAACACAAGAAGCGTTAGCATACTCATGTTTGCCAATAAAAACGTGTTTGAATAACAGTGTTTGAAGATTGCAAATACGTCGGCTAGTATCATTTTTCGTTATAGCCCGCCATTCGATTATGTCATACAGTCTGTTCGAATAATAGTGAAACAAACACGTGTGAGATTACGTAAAAGAAATTACAAAGACGTCCATAATGGTGATTAAGATAAATCACTGGCGGTACATATTTCGTAAATCAATTTCATTATACACATTATCCGAAATCGAGAAGATGTTTGTCAGTTGTTGTATTCATGAAATATGTTAATTGGCATCTTGACACAATTTGGCATCTAAGTTCTTACAACGTTCCAAAAATCTTTTGGAGCTAAAAACAGTTTGAAGTTGTGGTTTCACAGAGTCAAAATATACAACTTTAGTAACGTAAAAAATAAAACAATTTCATCATCGTCATCATTCTATGTCCGCTCCCGGAACATTTGGTTTCCATCCAGGCATCTCGGTCGGCTGCCAACTCCCGTGCATCCTCCTTAGTTAGATTCTCATCCAGTAGTTCTGACATGAACTGCCTACAAACAATTTACAGTGGACGTCCAGGACGTCGAGAACCTGATGCCGTGTAAAGTAGGCAAGCGCGGTTAAGGCTCTCAGGAGGCATCCGCAGTACATGGCCAAGTCAATCGAATCGCTTCCTCTTGATGATAGTTGTCACCAGAGTTTGCTACGTCCGTTCTCTTACACAAAGTCAAACCACCGCTCACCCAAGATTCTTCTGAGACACCTATTCTCAAAACTCAGAATTTTGCTGTTTTAAACTCTAGTGAAGGTGGCATGATTTGCATCCATAGAGAAGAATAGGTGTTATGTAGGCGTTTAGTAAGCGGCGTTTAGTTTTCACTGAGTAAATATTCGATCTCCCGACAGCATTTATACTGTTGAATGTGGCGCCTGCTATTCCTAGCCGCACTCCCAACTCTTTTTGAAAGTTTCCATTTTCCGTAACATAAAGATTAGATTTATTTATGACAAAATACAAGGTTTTTAAATATTACATATTTTATTTGTACGAAATATTCCCAAACAGCAAAAGTGCTGGTATGAGGGGATATTATATGTATATATTAACATAATAGTTTAAATCGATAGTCAATAAAATAACATCACATATCATTCATCACACGGACTGTAAGAACAGTTTTATTTAAGTGTTTTTTTATGTACAAATATACACTCCCATATATTCGAAATATATATTCCCGGGTATTCGAAACTTTCAACCCTTTAGATGACTTGGTTTGACAGTCAGGGAATTTTGGGCATCAAAGCATAAAGTGTTATACAGTACATGAGTTTTTGCAGTATCTATTTTAAACCCATGCGTTAGGAGTACCTATTTAAGCTATCTACTGTGGCCTGAAGATCCGCGACTGAATCATCAATAATAACCGCATCATCGGCATACTCTAGGTAGCAGAGTTTTTGGGAGGAGGAGATGGATATTCCAAAAAACTAGTATCAAACTAGATCAAACATTTAGTCTCTGAAAACTATTCTAATTGTTTGATAAATTTCACCATTCTGCCCACATTTAAACATCTATCTTCCTTCAATTCTTTCATCAGTTGATGTTTGTGAAGTTAAAGAGCTGAAACCTTTATTTATGCGGGTGAGATTCATCTAATTGAATTATTTCACCTACATACTAGGCAACGCCTGAAAATGTTATTTTTTCAATTTATATACTTCTTCATGGACCAGGTGGATTTATCAACAATATTTCGAGTTTGTCTAAATTTTCGTAGACAAGGACTGGATTCAACTCCCTGGGAAGCTGTTTATATTAACATATTACAACAGAGATGAAGAACATTTAAGAGAAGGTAATATAGAAGTCTAGGCAACTACAGGGCTTATGACCTGTCGATGGCTGGTTTAAGTGGCCACTTAACACACTGAAATGTTCTTCATCTCTGTTGTAATATGTTGGTATAAACAGCTTCCTAGGGAGTTGAATCCAGTCCTTGTGTACAAAAATTTGGACAAACTCAAAATATTGTTGAAAAAATTAAAACGTTCTTTTTAGATGTTATTAGTGTTTATTCTTAAAAGAACACAGTTCCAGTTTCGGGAGAGCACTTCTCCTATCGACGGATGGTACAAAACTCACCACCCATTTCATACCGATGTTTATCTTTTGAATCATCCGTTGGTGTGAGGATTGTTCTCCCATATATTTATGCCTGTTTCTAATCAAGGTTTACTGCTACATACTCCTTGGGAGTTGGGAGTATGATATAGAACGCTGTGCATGTTTTATTTTATTTTTATTTGGGAAATCAACAGTTCTACATACATATTTTTAATAAACAAACATATATAGTGTATAAACTCAGAACTAATAACAGATTTCCACATAGTATACAAAGTTAGTTAAGAAAATATATTACATATCAAATAAATACATACAATTTATACATAAAAATGTTATTTTCATGTACTCAATAATCGAAGATTTTTTAAATATTTATTTTAAGAACATTAAGTTACTGTAAATTGGGCGGGATAAGGACAAGAATGCTTGAAGAGAGGATAAGGAGGGGAGGGAAGATGTACATATCTATTATTATAATGTCTACTAAGTTATATAATACATTTTTAGTGTAAATTTTAAATCTGACAGAGTGATGTTTGTGTAATCAATATTTTAAAATTTTGTATTGAACTTTGAAAAAGTCCTACGAAAAACGCGTTTTTAACATACGATGTTTTACTTATTGGTTCATGAAACAGGTGGTACCGTCTACAAATCCTGGCTGGCACATGTATTATTATTAAACCAAGCAGCTCTGTACAGTCAACCATTCCTGTCATAATTTTGTAAAGCAGTAGTTGGTCCGCACACACTCTGCGGTATTGTAGAGAAATGATTCCATGGAAGGTGGAGGCCGTGAGAATAGATACATAAGATACATGTTCTTAAATAAATTAATTTAAAGTCATTTTTAAATATTTTTGATCGCAAAGTTAATACTTTTGATACGTAAAAAAATTATTTAGGTTCTAATTATTGGAATAAAACTAACATGTAATTTTATTACCTAAGAAATATTCTCTTACGTTGTATTCTGTCACCTTTATAAAATACACAAAATCAAAAATAAAATATAAATATTCCAAATAAACATATTTACCTCCCTTGAAGTAAGGTCGCAACTGATTGAGAACTCTTTTCATACAGTTGTCAAAGTTTTTGTCATTTCTATGGCACTGTGATAGTAGATTCCCTAAAAAAAAACAATTATTAATAAATGCATAACAATTGATTACTGCACAAAAAAAGTACAGAAATATAACGGAAATTATTATTATTGATTTTATTTTCTTTTATTCAGAGAAATAAAGTAAAATTCCCATCATTTTAGAGTATAAAAATTAATCGTAATTCTAATGGACCAGTAAAGTTTCCATAATAGATTACTGGCTAAGGTTATCAAATAACTGTTTTCATATATTTTTTTCAAGTACAATAAAAATAATTTTATCTACCTTAGAGGATAAAACACGAAAGTCCACATTTTACCGTTTAGATGTTAAAAATGTAAAAATTATCGCGATGAGCTATTTTATCCGTAAATAAAACACCTAAATCCACTTTCGTCATATTTTTTTTTTTTTAAGTTGAAATAAAAATCTGAAGTTTTATCTGTTTTAATGGAAAAAACATCAGTAGTCCCAGATACTATAAGAAAGGTGATTGAAAACACCCAAAAAATAACATAAAAAAGTAATGTAAATCTTACATTTGTGAATGTGGTTTTATTTAAAACAACAAAAAAACAATAATAGTAATTCAAAAACCGTTTTCAAAAATAAAAATAATTTTTTAAGAAATGAAAAAAAATAACAGATAAAAAACATTAATAAAAGAACAATGTTTGAGTATGTCCAAATGCTTGCAGACTGGCCGTGGATGTTCAAACATGGGCAGAATGATGAATGTTACACAGTGTGTAAAGTGGCCACTCAAACCAGCCAACGACAGGTCATAAGCCCTGTAAATGCCTAAACATTTAGATCCCTTCTCAAAAATGTTTTCCTTCTGTGTTGAAATAAATTTTAATAAATGAACTTAAAAGACAAAAAACCAACGTCAGTTTCAAAAATAATAACAAATCACACTGAGAAAAGTAATGTTTAAAAAATGCAATGCTAAAATTAGTTTTTATAAAAAAAGATATATGCAATTGTGCAAAATGTAAATTAGAATTATTAGTGCAAAAAAGGTGTGTATTCGTATGAAAATTTGAAGTATCTTCATCGGTACGGTGATCAAACATGTTTATTCATCTTCCTAGTTTTCTGCATCCATCAACATTCGCATCGTAAATCTTTTTAGCCGTTTTTTGTTGTCCATTCGCTCCACATGTCCAAACCAACGCGGCACTCCTTTCTTGATTTCGTAGATGGTACTTATCTCAGACGGGCGTAATGCATGATCTTGATATTAAATTAGCGCACCTATCGTTCATATTTTTATCACACATTCGCCCGAGAGATACATTTATTTCTTTGTCTTGTGGCACCAGGACAATTATTGTGCATACTTTGTGTAATGCCGGTAAACGTATAAAAATATTTTTAATTAATTTATTAATTCAAAGTATAACACAACATTACATAAAAATGATAATATTATGTAAATTCATTGCAACGGAGGAAAAACATTTTTGAGAAGGGAATTTGGAAGTCTAGGCATTTACAGGGATTATGAAATGTCATTAGCTGGTTCAAGTAGCCACTTTACACACTGTGTCATATACACCGCTCTGCCTATGTTGTTAACATACACATTTCTTCAACTCGTCAATCTGTTGACTTTTGTAAGTAAGACTGAAATCTTTATCATGTGGGTGAGATTCATCCGGCTGAACCATTTCACCTACTAGGAAAAGCCCGCTAACAAATTGTCAAATTTCATACTTCTTTCATGACTTTTCATGAATTTCAGACTTCCATGCCTCCTTCTCAAAAATGTTTTCTCTCTGTAGCAACAAATTTAGATCTAAATAACGCCCGAGGGAGGAAATCTAGACCGTCTACAAACATTTAGACATATTAAAAATATTGTTACGTACATTATTTTCATCTAATTATAAACTTCTGGCATAACGTAATATGAACGAAAAATTGTATATATTATGAAATGCGTAAATAAATAAATACAATTACCATTCACCATCTTGGAAAAAGTTCAAAAGGTTTGTTCTATAGGAACAATACCCTATACTAAATATATCAGATACGTGGGAATAGTAATTGAGTTCATAAAGTCTGTTTAATATGGCATTACAAGTATACCCTGTCCGTGAATTGTTGCTACAAAACGGTGGCACCTATCTAGTCATTTTTCAATGTAAATAGGTTAATAATTACAAATTTTAATTCGCATCAAATTGTGAAATATTTTGTTTTATAGATTAACCCATTAACGTCCTCTGTATCTATCTGAGGACACCACTTATTAAGCTTTTAATTTATTTTTTTCACTTTTTATTGTGGAAAAATTGTTATTTTCCCTTTAGCATAGATGTCACTGGATATTACAATGTGCTAGAAATGATAGTTATGTGTTCGAATTCGACATCAATCCGCAGATAACCTTAATGCAGTAACAGCGTCTACCGGTAAGTAATTGTTTGCATTGTTTTTTTTTTTTATACGCCTCCAGCATTGTTTTTTCACGATAATTTATTTATTTTTTTCGAAATTTTACTAAAAACATAGACGAAACTCATGTACAAACTATGTCCTGCTTATAAAACATCCATCAATAATCTATATCGATTTCTACGTCAAGTTTTATATTGCCGTCCTTGTTTGGGGACAATGGGCTCATTAATACTACAATTTAACTCTAAGTGTAGTAAATTTGTGATATGAATAGCTCGACAAACGTTGTAAATGTATTACAATTAAATCTTTTACGATTCTTCATTCCCCTTTCATAATAATATTGTGTGTATGTAGTTAGTAAATAATACATACGCTTATTTGGTGATAAGTTATTTGCTATTCATTGAATTTCTTTTCGAGTTTTGAGCAACAAAATGATGAGTAAGAGAATGTTCAGGTCATCAAAAAGCTATCGAGGATTGGAGGAAGCCTTGACTTCGATTCTCTTAGAGGAAAATGATCAGGCTGAACATGATTTGGTTGTGATACCTCCAGAACCAAGCGCATTGACAGGTGATGAAGAAGGGTCTGATGATGATCTAGATAGAGATAATATGCCGAATGATATACCCGGAAGCGTTCAGGTATTTGCACAATTGCCAGATGAAGATGAAAGTGAAAGTAATTGAGATAACAGTGACGAGGAAGTGCTGTCACAAAAGAGACCCCGATTGATAGATTTGGAACATCCACGTTGGAGGAAATGCAATCCACAGTATTTGGAAACACCTAACCTTACAAGAGACATACACGTAGGTAAACGAGAAAACGCAATCGCCGCACTAAAAGGACTAAAGTCAGTCGAAAAGATTTTTGATACTAATATAGTTGACCTAATAAATGAGGGTTCAAAGCTATATGCTAAACAAAATTACTGACTATCTGACTCGAACTGAGTTAAAAGGTTATTTGGGAATCCTGTTACTAACAGGATATCAGAAACATCCAAAAGAGAGGCTTTATTGGTCGTATGACGAAGATTTAGGTCTAGACAATGTGGCGAAGACAACATCTAGAAATAGATATACAGAAATTAAAAGAAATTTGCATCTAGCTAAGAATGATCTCGCTGCATCATCTACGGATCGCATGTCCAAGGTCAGACCGCTTGCCAAAATGTCTGAAAAATTCATTGAGTGGGAAATGGACATGGCAGTAGCAAATGCACGTCGTTTATATAATTTAGCTAATGGAGACAAATACAATGTGGACTAATTATATTTTTGAAGAAGCATTGCTCGTCATGACATGCGTGAATGTCGCCCAAGTTTGGCCTTAAGAAGATGGCCGTCGGCGTCTGTGCTACCTAGCTTAGCTCTAGATGGACATGGACATTTTCCCAAGAAACTTTCATCCCAATTTCGCTGTGTCGTATGCCATGCAAAGGCACAAAGTGTGAAAAAACACTATGTTTAGAAAAAGGCTGCTTTGAAAAATTGCATACCTAAACGCCTACTGTCCCCATATGAATCCATACCTAAATTTTCAATAAAAACATATTTTTCAATATTTTTTGTATTAATATTAATAAATGTGCCTATAATTATTGTAAAACTTAATAAAAAGTCAGAAAGAAGAGAAGTTCATAGTGCACTACATTATTAAATGCAACGTATCTTGATCAACTGTTAGAGGAAAGTAAGCTGATCCGTCTTTAGATTCACGTATCAGACCAGGGATAAATAAAATTGAGGGCTTTTACACTAGTTACAATAATTTTTAAAGGTGGTTTCCCACCTTAAAAAACTAATACTTCATGATATTCTTTCCAGGAATTAAGCCCGGGACCTCCCGCACGATAGGTCAATGCACCAATCGTTACACTACGAGGCGGACTTTTCTCCATACAATTTTCTGTTTAAGTATTTTTATCCGAGAGCGGCGTCCAAAATTCTGGTTATAATTATTACGAATATTGTTTTTGTTTTTTTAAAATACAGAACTGTATTCGTCATCCGCGCGGACACACATTATTTATAAATAAAAAGTAAAAAAAAGAAACTTACTTATTTCATCCCATTGCGCATTTGCATGGCTTATAAAAATACACAAAACTAAAAACTTTATAAAATTACTTAAATTTTTCAACATTTTTATTTTTGAACTATATTTATATATCCTTTTGGAATTGAAAAGCACTTGTTTGTAATTTATTGAACCTTTTTTCTGCTCTTGTTAACTCAAGGTTATAGAAATATATTGAAGATATGAAATTGATTTTATTGCAACCTTAACACATTATTAAAATAACAGTCTAACTTGAAGGTCTAAGTCGAAATAATACATAAAACAACAAAAAAATCGTGAAAACACGTTTAAAAGGTTTAAATAAATAAACACTGTTTTTTTTATCTAAGTTTTATGTTATAAATGCGGAATTATCACTTGTCAAAAATCAGAATGTGCGTACGAATTACTAATTCGAACCGGCGAATCAGACGCAGGCGGCCACAACCGATTTGAAATACGTTCTACGCAAATATGGCGGTCGTTCCGTCTAGCAGCTGATTGTGACAGTACGAAAGTACCACTGTGGTGTAAGGAGGTTTATATTAGGACACTATGCGAGCCGCACGTTGTAGAAAGAGATTATCAATAAGATAATCGCATTAAAATAACATGCCGTCGTTTTACTCAAAGGGAACAACACGGTCTATACATTTTTTAAGTTTCTGGCCTATCATTGAGTGGTTTAAGTGATTACTAAAGAATTATCACTCTGCCCGTTTAAGTATTTTTTCAACTCTTTACCGCCGTATCACTATGAGAAAACGATGGTTATGGCACTGCGTTAGCACAACAAATTTATGTATTTATTTATGTACGGCATTTCTCACATTTATTTATTTATTTAAATCAACAATATTTTGAGTTTGTCCAAATTTTTGTAGACAAGAACTGGATTCAACTCCCTGGGGAGCTGTTTATATTAACATATTACAACAGAGATGAAGAACATTTAAGAGAAGGTAACATAGAAGTCTAGGCATCTACAGGGCTTATGACCTGTCAATGGCTGGTTTAAGTGTCCACTTTACACACTGTGTAACATTTACCATTCTGCCTATATTTGAACATCTATATTCCTTCAATTCTTTCATCTGTTGATGTTTGTGAAGTTGAAGAGCTAAAAACTTTATTTATGCGAGTGAGATTCATCTAATTGAATTATTTCGATTATTTCGCGGTATGATCGATAATTCTGAAATTATGATGAGCATTGGTTTGTATGTTCCTGATAATTACCTAAGACAGCGTCAGCATAGATTGTTTCATATTCCGATATTCAGGACCAACCTGCCTATGGTTATGCCTGTTGGAAGCGCTACCGCTATGTTGAACAACATCGCTCTGGATATTGATCTGTTCCATGTATCCGAAGGGGTTTTCCGGAGCAGGATTCTTCGACTCCTTTGACATGAGTCTCTTTCGTGTATTTTTTTTCCTTTTTTATAATATGTACGTATTGAATATATTTTTGTAATGTATATGTTATATTTAAAATAAATAAATTGAATTGAATTGAAAATTGAATAGAATTGAATTGAATTTCACCTGCATACTAGGCAACGCCTGAAAATGTTATTTTATTCACAAACATCAACAGATGAAAGAATTGAAGGAATATAGATGTTCAAATATAGGCAGAATAGTGAATGTTACACAGTGTGTAAAGTGGCCACTTAAACCAGCCATTGACAGGTCATAAGCCCTGTAGATGCCTAGACTTCTATATTACCTTCTCTTAAATGTTCTTCATTTATTTAAATCTTTGATTACAAAGAATTAGTACTTTGGCGGATGTATTATTTCAAGCAATATCCTCCAGCTAACCAAAAAACAGACTGATATTTTTTTTTTCTAAAATATAAAATATATTTGAAAAGACACAGTCACGAAAAAACCTAATTAATTTATAATAATGGCTGTTGTAATGTGGAGATAAAGCTTTACATGTTAACTTCAATAAAAATACAATTATTTTTTTTTTTAAATATTTTTTCTCTTACAAACTTTAATTAATAATAGAAATTATGTAATCTCTCTGGGGTTACCCGTGCCGAAGACATTGTGTTTACATATTAAAGAATGAGGAATGTGGAATCAGGTAATGAGTTTAGAAAGAGAGAGAAAGAGGAACCAAGGATAAAAACGGAATAAAAATACATTTAAAATTCAAAAAAATTAAAGGTTATGGTGCTAAAGATATTTATTAATGTTTTTGGCGTTTTTTGAAGGTACTCACAAACTTAACATAACATGTTATTAAAAAGTGTTTATGCAGCATAAATGCATAAATGATATTTATACAAATACAAAAACACAAACATACAATTTTATACAATAGTGATTTCAAATAGAAATATCTCCAATAAAATTATAACTATTTTAACCGCGTTTCCTCTTAACTTCGCAAGAATGTAGACGAAGTCTCACTTTTCTTCATACAAACGTATTTTCGAATTTCCTCCCAGGATTATGGCACTACAGCAATGCTTTTTTTTACCCACAACAGATATTAACTACTGGCGTGTCTAATGTTTTGCTTTTTTAATAATAAATGGTTTCTTATGGGAGCTAGGATTATCCATAATTTTAGTTTTATCTGCCGTATTCGGAAGTACGGTATTATAATATGATACATTATTTAAAAAACGGAAGTGTACCAATACTTAATTTTTTTTTCTGATTCTCCTTTTATAAAAAAAAATCGGTTAAGCTTTGAGGTGCGGGACACGTAATGATGAAATCTCGGTTTTATCAATTAGGCATAATCAGTCCGATGTGCAGTTGTATTTTTCGCACAGTATCGGAAGGGCACCTCCGAGAGACTGACAGAAAAACCTGTACACATTTCCTCTTGGGTACAACTTCTATATTTTTGTTGCAATCAACAAGAATCACATTTGTCTAATATTACGCCTTCCTGATTCTAAGCAGATCGTGGGAAAACATATGTGTATGTAATTATTCATACGTTTAAAAATGGAATGTTTGAGTATTCTTAAATAAAAACATGCATACAAGTTCACACATAATTAAAATTCGTTACTTCACTTTTAATTAAAAAATTTATTTCCCCTTTCTTCGGTTTGACACAGTTTCCTTAAGGCTGTAGTCTGGTAAAACGAACGCAAAATTAGGAAATCATACGATTTTGCCATTTTAAAACGAATGTTTTTTTTTATCGCGCAATAATAAAAAATAAAAATATGAATTAGATAAAAACAATATTTTTTAAAGGTGTTTCTGTTAAACAATATACTTAAAAGTTTTACAGAAAACGATTCGGGCAGGTCTGAAGGTCATAAAAAAGTCAATAAGATATTGTTTTAAATTAATTATTACAACCAGAATTATCTTCTTTTTTTAAACAAAGAGAACACAATTCTATTAAAAAGGTTTCAAATAAAGTAAATAAATATATTTTTTTTTCTAAGTATTACCGAAAGCATAATTTTAAGTAGAAATAAAGGAAAATGTCACAAAAATGTATGTGATTTAAAATGCTTGTATTTCTTTTCAAAAACCAAAAATTGATATTTGACCACAGCCTGTTTCATGTTCAATTTATTATTTTCAAATTACTACTACAAATTTAAGTTCTATACTTATACCCGTATGCAGAGACAAACCTTAATGTGAGGAAAATACATTCTATTGTCTTCACCTTTGGGTTATTCTCTGCATTTGAAATTAGAATGTACTTTCCTCACCTTAAGTTTTGTCTCTGCATACGGGTATTAGTCTTTATTGAGATCCGATACCTAAGTTTAGTCTAAATTTGAAATGGCGTAATCTGCCGGTTTAAAAGTAATTACATTTTAGTTACATAGAACTTTTAAGAATATTTTTTAGCAGAAATACCTTTAAAAAATATTGTTTTAATCTTATTTATTTTAATTGCGCGATTAAAAAAAAAGCACTCGTTTTAAAATGGCAAAATTGTATGATTTCCTAATTTTGCGTTCGTTTTACCAGACTACAGCCTTATTTGCACGTATACTATTTATCAGGTTCATATAATTTAAATACACTACACTAAGTTCTATCTAACGGCAGTGAAAATGATTTGGAGAAGAAAATAATGATTGTGAGTTTAGGGTTGTTTGTACTTAATAAATATTTTATTTATTTTATTTATGTATTTACTTATTTATCCTAGCCGGATCGAAGCGGGGAACTCGAATCCCCCAGAAATCACATTTAATTCAATCACTTGAGTATTATTAAAGCGAATTACTATACTTTATTATTAGTAAGCGAATTTAGTTACGGGATGGACATTGTTCTTCCTCTGTTAAGGAACATGAATATATAGTAAGAAATAATATAATAGTCAATATTGCTCCATTTTAAAGAACATTTGGTCAAAAGTGCGAGGATCGTATTTCTCTAAAATTGTTTAATGTGATTCCCCATAAACTGATAACGTAGAAGGAAAAAAAAATGTGATTGACATGTTTATTTATTTGACACTTTATATACATATACATATAAGAGCGGGCATATTGCCTTAAGGCAATTTCTTTCGACCTACCCAAACCGTTCAGTTTGAGAAAATTATAAATACACGGACATATTCAATCTTACAATTTTATTCAAAAATTAAAAACAAAGATTAACAAAATAGAAATATATAAAAACAATAAACACTATACTATGAAGAGAGGAGAGGGGATAGGAAGGAAAGAAAAAAGATTAAGGAACAATTTAAATATTTAGATAGTGACATTTCAATCTTGACTTAAATGTAAAAAAAGAAGGGGCGTCTCTAACATTAGTGGGTAGATTATTCCACAATCGAGCGGCTACTACTGTCAAAGAGGAGGCAAGAAAATTAGAGCGATGACAAGGTATTAAAAGGGTTCTCTCGTTACTAGAACGAAGAGATAGTCCAGGTTGTGAAAGAGGTTGGATGAGCTCTATCAGATAAACAGGCGAAGTGGGATTATTTAAAATATTGTGAAGAAGTGATAGACATGTGAAATGCATAAACAAAATTTTGAACACCGCACTCTTTAGAATAGGTTTCTGTATTGAGGGAAGGTCTCATACAGTATTATAGTAAAAATATTGAAAAGTTATTCAGTATTTTGTACATAAGTTTCGTAAAATATTTGGATAATATTGCAAACAAAAATAACATTGGTACAAAATGGTACTTTTATTCATAAAAAAAGGTTGGCATCGTTTTATGCTCATTTCTTAACTTATCCATAAACAGTATTATGTACATTGCAAAACTTGGTAATGGTTGTATTATATGGCTCAGAAATCTAAACTAGAAATCCGCCCGAAATCTTAACAGAATGGGGTATAAAAAAAAATATAAAAAAATTCTTACGGTATATAAATTTTAAACTTAGAATCAGTCATGAATTTTTAAATTACAAGTTTTTACTAAAAACATTAAATTTGTTAAAACTAAACGATAGAAGAAAAATTGTCGACCTTTTTAAGTTATTTAAAATTGTAAATTCAATATGGGATTGCCCTAAACTATTATTTCTCATCAACTTCAGGGTGCCTGAAAGAATGACGAGACAGGTGCCACCGTTTTGTAGCAACAATTCACGGACAGTGTATACTTGTAATGCCATATTAAATAGACTTCATGAACTCGGCAATAGTTATTCCTACGTATCTGATATATTTAGTGTAGGGTATTGTTCCTATAGAACAAACCTTTTGAACTTTTTCAAATATGGTGAATGGTAATTATATTTATTTATTCATGCATTTCATATCCAGTTTTTTGTTCACTTTGCCTAGCTGTGTGAAACAATACTTATGATTTTCTTGTTGTTTTACTGTAGAGTGTTTTATTACTTAAACTTTCTGCCGAATATGCTGTATAATTTTAAGGTTATTTTTTAAATATAAATCTTGAATAATTTTTGGTTTAATTTTTTTTTATTTTTGTAAAACTTGTTTTTAAAATTCATGTTTTGAAAAAGGAAAAAGAATATTAAGCCAAATATGTTAATATTATTAATGTTTGTAAAAGGCAGATTTTCCGTTTATGTTAATAAAAAAAATATATGTAAATATAATAACACTTTTACTGGCTGAAAGGAAAATTGGTAAAATTATAATGTTTAATCGGTTATTAAAATTAAATTAAATACAAATTACAGACGGTGACAATAAATACACATTATGCGTACAATGTTTATAATGTGCATACTTTTTTTTATTTATGTTTATTATATACGCCTCCACTCGTTGGCGAGTGATGTGCATACTTGTTTGCGCTTATTTAATAAATCAGAAAATAAAATAAATAAATAATTTCTGAGAAATCGGATAGATTCTATTATTATTAGATAGTTTTGATTGTTGCTACGTTGTCATGAAATATTAAGTTAAAAATGTGTTTTTACCCATATTTCATTGTCCCTGGACTGGCACCTGAGGCGTAAGACTGATCATCTTACCTCCATGTGGCAAAAGTGATCAAGATACGCTGCGATTGGTAAACCAGTGCTGTGCCCTATGCACCATTAGGTGCGAAAATGGATTATATATTCGTGTATTATCGAGCCAAAATATGTCTACAAGTTTTCAGATCTGTGTAATACTGGCATAGAAAGTATTAAACAATAAATTCTTTACTCAAAACTCATAATTCATACGCGCTTTGTAAGTAAAAGGAAAACATTTATATTGTAATCACATTATTTGTGTTACGAAATATTCTGCATTCCTCGATTTTCTCCTAATATATCTAAGGTATTTCGGTGACACTTCAATTTATTTAACATTATTCATTGTTAATATTTTGTAATATATTTTCATTTCAACTTCCTTTGAAATCCCCACGTCTTTCTTGGGTAGAGCACGTGGACATACACCTGGCAGGCACCAGACGCTCTCAGGGCCGCGATCATAATCGGAAATTAAAGACAGCATATCATGACGTTATAGTTGAAGATAAATTCTCCCGAGCGATTACGAAGATACACCACTGATGCTCTATCTTAAAGTTTTGAGATAAGTACATCGGTAAGTACCGACGTGTCTAATGCCCCACCGTCAACAATTCAACAATGATACTAAAAAATTCAACAATGATACTAAAAAATTCAACATTACCAATTACCCCCAATTCAACAATGATACTAAAAAACAGTACAAAATATAGAGAACCCTGCCCCTGGTGGTCTAATGAACTAACTGCACTGAAAAAGAATGTGATAAAAGCTAAGCACAAACTACGGAATTCTGGAATAACTAGACGCGAAACCATTACGCTTCCCGCATATTTAAAAGCAAAAGAAAATTATAAGAAAGCTATTGCTGATGCCAAGATAGAATCGTGGAAAAAATATTGCTCAATACAAAACAAGGAAACAGCTTGGTCTGCTATATACAGGGTCCTAGCAAAGAATGACAACAAGAATCCTCCAATGTCTCTTAAAAATGGAGACACAGTTTTCAAAACTGCTGAAGACTCTGTGCAGGGTCTTTTGGAACACTTTTTTCCAGACGATGACGCCACCTCAGAATTAGTGCTGCACTCTGAAATAAGAAACGAAGCTCAACTTTCATCTATTGAACCAGACGACCCACTATTTACCAAACAAGAAATAGTTAATATACTACGGAATATGAGCCCCAAAAAAGCACCGGGCAATGACTACTTTACATTAGATATATGCACTAAGGTCACAGAACTATTTGAAAATGAAGTTTTAGAAATGTACAACGCATGTTTACGACTTCATTGCTTTCCTATCTGTTGGAAGTGCTCTAATGTTATTGCTATACCAAAACCTGGCAAAGTCGAGAAAAACGATGTTAAATCATATAGACCTATTGGGCTCATTCCAGTTTTTGGAAAGGTTTTGGAGAAACTTATGATTGAAAGAATTTCTTGGCATCTTAATAAAAAGCTAAGCCCAAAACAATTTGGCTTCACACCCCAGAAGTCTACCGAAGACGCCTTAAATGCAGCCATCAGCTCTATAAATGAAGGAAAAAATAGCCGCCAAATCGTCATAGCTGTCTCATTGGACATCCGTGGAGCCTTTGATCATGCTTGGTGGCCATTCCTAATATGTCAACTACGTCTAAAAAACTGCCCTAAAAATATTTTGGAACTAGTTATCGACTATCTTGAAAACAGAGAGGTCAAAATAACACACGCAGATATAACTAAACACAAAAAGACTTCACAAGGATGTATTCAAGGTTCAGTTTGTGGTCCAAGCTTTTGGAATATAATTTTGGATGATCTTTTACAAATAGATTTTGAAAATGGAATTAACATACAAGCGTTTGCTGATGATGTTTTTCTGACAGTCAGAGCTCAACTTATGTCTGAAGCCGAAGAAAGAACAAACTGTGCCCTTTCGACAATAGCTGATTGGGGAAAAAAGGTTAAACTTAACTTCTCAGAGGAAAAAACGAAAGCGATGTTAGTAACCAAAAGAAAAGAAACTCTTCCTAATTTATTCATGAACGGTGTAAAGCTAGCTCTTGCTGACTCTATTAGGGTATTAGGTGTAACTGTAGACAAGCATCTCAACTGGTCACTACATGTGGATAACGTCTGCAAGAAGGCTGCCAATCTTTCTGGAATGCTTGTGAGAGCGGCAAAACCAACATGGGGGTGCTCTCCTGCGGTAATGCAGCAAATATATTATGGTGCAATTGAACCTCTTGTTACATATGCGGCCAGCTTATGGGGTGAAGCGTAAAAAAGAAATGCAATAAGAAAAAACTTGACAGCTTACAAAGACAATTTGCCATAAGATCTTGTAGAGGATACAGAACCATTTCACTCATCTCTGCTCAAGCTCTAACAGGATTTACACCGTTAGACCTTAAAATTCAAGAAAGGAAGGACATTTATAATGTTAAGAAATTTGGTAAGCTGTATTCCATTCCAGATGATCGCAAGTATCAAGGAACTGCAAACTATTTCGATTTACCTCACCCGTGCGAAAGGATTCCCGAAAATATTCTTTTACTTGACAAAGATATACCTCCTTATGCTCCCAACGAAATTAGAATCTTTACGGATGGTAGCCTGCTCGACGGAAAAGTGGGAGCGGCATTCGTTCCTTTTGAGAGTGATAAAGAATTACCAGGCAGAACATTTAAATTAGATAATTTCTGCTCAGTTTTCCAGGCTGAACTACTCGCAATACGAGAAGCTCTCGAATGGTTATTAAAGAAACCACCAGAGAGATGGGTTATTGCAAAAATATTATCAGATTGTCGTTCGGGCGTTCAAGCTATAACAGATACTCGGTCGGTAAATCCATTCATTGTAGATATTCAGAGTAAAATTAAGCATCTAAAAATAAGAGGGATGAACATTCAAATATGCTGGATAAGAGGACATGCTGGTATCGTAGGAAATGAGAGAGCGGATGAACGAGCAAGATCCGCAACTTGTAAAAGAACGGCACCTTTCTTCTCAGAATTTCCCCTTAGCTTTGCCAAACGCTGTATAAAACAAAATACGCAGCAGCGTTGGGAGGATCATTACCGCGCTTCTTCTGCAGGTAAAATCACTAAAATGTTTTTCCCAACGCTGGCTGATGCAGCAAACTTCCGTCATCATCACCAAAGTACTTTCGAAACGACTCAAATTTTTACCGGACACGGAGCTATGAGAAGTTATCTATATAGGTTTAAATTAAGGAATGATGACTATTGTCCATGCGATGATATTTCTTCACAGAGTATAGAACATCTGTTATTTCAGTGCCCATTTTTCAGTTTGCAACGCCATAATCTTGAAGCAGAATGCAGGAAAGATGGAATATCCTTAACAGATATCCACACTGTAGTAAAAAGTAGTTATCATGCGCCATTGTTCTTGAACTTTGCAACAATGGTGATTGGACTCATAAAGGTAATAAACCAAAATCAGTGATCGAACATCCCATTTCCAAGACAAACAAAAACTTTTTTTTTTCCGAGTACCTTAGCCTTGTACATGACACGTAAGGCTACTAAATACAGGAGTCCAAATATATAAAAAAAAAAAAAAAAAAAAAAAAAAAAAAATGCCCCACCGTATCCATATCTACCAATTAAAAGTGACCAAAATGTTGTTTCACCGAGCAATTTTCGGTGAAATTACTATTTAAACAATGTTTTGAGTATGTCCAAATGTTGGCAGACTGGCTGGCAGCTGAATTGGTTCAGCCGGATGAATCTCACCCACATGATAAAGGTTTCAGCTCTTGTACTTCACAAAAGTCGACAGATGGAAGAGTTGAGGAAATGTGGATGTTCAAACATAGGCAGAATGGTGTATGTTACACAGTGTGTGAAGTGGCTACTCAAAACAGCCAATGACAGGTCATAAGCCCTGTCAATGCCTAGACTTCCATAATCCCTTCTCAAAAATGTTTTCACTCTCTGTTGCAAAAA
The DNA here is from genome assembly GCF_059751315.1 of Micrasema longulum. Lineage (NCBI taxonomy): Eukaryota > Metazoa > Arthropoda > Insecta > Trichoptera > Brachycentridae > Micrasema > Micrasema longulum. The sequence goes on from NW_028278323.1 coordinate 100,886, forward strand.
ATTTAAAGTACAATTTATTTAATTTTATATCGTTCCAAAGTAGACAGTTTTTTCTTAAAATATGAGAGAGAAATGAGAAAATTTTGAATTCGTGTTAAATTCTGACATAACTGTCAGTTTTAAATCCGAGCGGCTATATGCTACCTTGTTAACATATAAGAGCACCTAGATGTAAAAATATTGCCACTTGATTTTTTTTATTTTTTTTTACTGTTCTTACTATCTTCCCGAGTGCACGTATCGAGTGGTCAAAAGAGCCGGCTTTGTAATTCCTCGGTAGATAAATGTAGACGAAAGTCAAGCATACATAATGTGAACGTAGTTATGCAGAAAGCAGCCAGCCATAGAAAAGGGAAACTGAGATATTAGCACTTTTGTGAAAAGAGTGAATTATCAAATCTACACAATAGTTGAAATGTTTTTGATTTTAAAAATGGTAAACAATGAACACATAAGTTTTTTTTAATATTACGAATAAGAATCTAATTATGTATTTGACAAGTTTTAAAGATCAACAATATTTTTAGTTAATCCAAATTTTTGTAGAAAAGGACAGGATTTAACTCCCGAGGGAGCTGTTTATATTAACATATTACAACAGATATGAAGAACATATAAGAGAAGGTAGTATAGAATTCAAGGCATCTACAGGGCTTATGATCTGTCAATGGCTGGTTTAAGTAGCCACTTTACACACTGTGTAACATTCACCATTCTGCCCATATTTAAACATCTATATTCCTTCAATTTTTTATTTGTTGATGTTTGTGAAGTTAATGAGTTGAAACCTTTATTAATGCGGGTAAGATTCAGCTAATTGAATTATTTATCCTACATATCAGGCAAGGCCTGAAAATGTTATTTTTTTAGGTTTCTATACTTCTTCATGGACCAGGTGGATTTATCAACAATATTTTGAGTTTGTCCAAATTTTTGTATACAAGGACTGGATTCAACTCCCTGGGGAGCTGTTTGTATTAACATATTACAACAGAGATGAAGAACATTTAAGAGAAGGTAATATAGAAGTCTAGGCATCTTTTTAGAGTGACATAAGATTTTTCTAGTGCTGTTGGTATTTTCTGCGAATTGAGAAATGCCGTTTTTGTGAACGACACCATTTTCAGAAGGTGATTCATACAGTTTTTTATATGAAAGCGGTCTGGCTGTTTTTAGCAGAACATAGAATCGACCTTCCTGCACCCGACAACATCAATATCTCATTTTTTTAAATTGTCGACTGGCTGCTTCCTGCATGACTACGTTCATGTGATTGTCAAGAATCATAAAAAAATTATGTTCAAGCGAGCATTTTTTGCTTTAATTTGGATTAATTTGAGTTTGTCATCGCTTTGAAGTAGCCGCTTTTTATTAATATCTATTTTTACAATGTGAATGGGTACTATTTTAAATTTTAATTCAGTAAGGCAGGTGGAGTCAATTTTAGATTTAATTTATTTGTTGAAATTGATCACAACATCGAGATGACAAATCGGTGGTCCATACCGAGGTAGATAGAGATAGAGCAGAAGTTAAGTATACCGTCTCGGTATGCACCGATAGAGATAGTCTTTGGAATGAGGAAGTTCAGTTTTTTTTTTGTCAAAGAATATTAAATTGGGCCAAATTTTTATTTTTAAAATTTTTATAGGTATATAGGTATTATTAGCACTACGATTTTTTTAAAGTTTTGTATTCCTTAAATAACTCCGCGTGCAGCGTCAGAGGTTGTTCTATGACAGTTCTTCCGATTGGTTCGCTTACGGTGACCAAACCGGATATCTTTTAATGCTTTCATATCATTGGATGATTCATATGAACCAGTGACGTCATTCAAAGTAGTGCGTTTTTATTAAAATATTTATTTTTATTTTTTTCGTACATTTTTAAGAAATTTTAACATACAATTTAATGCTCTAATTTTTACCGTGTGCAAAAAAACATTTTTTGTACATGATTGAGTTTGTCGAAATTTGGACAAACTCAAAATATTTTTGATAAATCCATCTGGTCCATTAAGAAGTATAGAAATTGAAAAAAAAAAAATATTTCAGGCGTTACCTAGTGTGCAGGTAATATAATTCTATTAGATGATTCTCACCCACATAAATAAAGGTTTCAGCTCTTTAACTTCACAAACATCAATATATAAAAGAATCGAAGGAATATAGATGTTCAAATATGGGCAGAATGGTGAATGTTGCACAGTGTGTAAAGTGGCCACTTAAACTAGCCAATGATAGGTCATAAGCCCGGTAGATGACTTCCGTATTACTTTCTCCAAGGTGTTCTTCATCTCTGTTGTAATATGTTAATGTTAACAGCTCCCAAGAGAGCTGAATCCAGTCCTTGTCTAGAAAAATTGTTAAGAAGTAAAATTTTCAGGGAAGCATTGGTTCCATCCAATTTATGACACATACTTATGTTTTTTATTGATTCGATTGTTATGTGTTTACACGTTTAAATTAAGGTGCCTATTTTTTATCTAACTTAAAAAAAATAATGATTGAATCGTAACTTTTTTTACGACTGGTGCAAAAAGTAGGTAATTGAATGCCATTGTATCATATGTGGAGGTATAATTAAGTTCATTTGCTTTTTTATTAGCCATAAGGCTCCTTTTAATCTATTTACTTCATAAACTCAAGATTTTTAAATATTTTATTTTGTTTTAGATGTTGATTTTATTATTAACGTGAAAAATATTTTTTTATAAAGTCAAAAAAGTTTAGTGCATCAATACTTACAGGTTGCGTTCTTGACCGTGCGTCGATCACATATGTAACTGAAAAGAGACAATTATTACAAAAGTAAAATATTTAAAGTTTTTTAAGAAGTTAATACATTTTTATTCATTTATTTGATAAATACAAAATATTAGTGAATGTTTCATGTGCGTACTTACCGACTTTTCTATGTCTACCGGCTTCGATACGTACCCGTCTCTTCGTCAAGACAGTAATCATATAAAATACAAATCCCACTATACGCCTTCACCATGATAGATACACACAAATATAAAACCAATGTGCTCATAGGACAAATTTTATCACACGCAAACACCAAAGTTCACGTGTTCAATAATAAGACTATGAAATGTTTAAAAATTATGGGTTCAATTTTTCAGTTTTCAGTTCAGTGTTTGTTTTATTTGTTAATAGACTATCACACAAAACCAACATTTTATAAATAGTAATTTTATGTATCGTATTATCAACGCTATTATTATTTTAAGTTTAGTTTATCTGAAATTACTACACGTGTGACGTCTCAAGTTCTATTTCACTTCTTCGCGGTCAGTTCTGCCGATGGGTCCGTTGATTTACCGTAAACCGGAAATCTTTCACAACCCTCTTATCATTGGTTGATTAATATGAACTAGTGACGTAGTTCAAAGTAGTTTGTTTTTAGTGAAATGTTTTTGTTTTTGTATTTTTTTTCATACATTTTCAAGAAACTTTGCCGCACAAATTAAAGCGTTAATTTTTACCACGCGTAAGAAAATATTTTTTATATCCAGTTTCCCGTAGGGCTTAACTTCTTCTTTGTCTTTTATTTAGAATGTAGTTGTTTTTAATTATAGTATTTAAGTGTTCGTTTAACTTTTTCCTGTATTTTATTTCCCATAAAAAGAAATTTGAATCCATCTAAATATTTTTTGAACATGAATTGATAAAATAATTATAAAACTTATTAATATATATACTCATCCAAAAGAATTAAGTTATTCTAAAAATAATACACCCAAATTTAATTTCAACAACATTTAATGTTATCTTACCTAGAATTGATTCTGGGTTTTCCAAACAAGAAGTGATTTGGATGTTCTTAATTACACTTTTTTTTTTATCAATCTTATAATAAATTACGAAATTCATCGATAGAAGACGCTTAGGAAGCCACGTACGAAGATCGAGTATTGAAACAGGTTTCAAATAGTTTATTGAAAGCAATAAATTTTGTAAGAATAATAATGAATTTATTACATATTGTAAATAAGTCACGAAACCTGTATATCTCCCTTGAATTTACGTAAAAAATATGAAGAAATATGTGGGTCCATAGACTAAAAATGATTTTTACAAAGGTGAACTCACTTTACAAACATTAATAATATTAACATATTTGGCTTAATATTTCTTTTTTTTTTAAACATGAATTTCCTTATACCCAAGATTTATAAAAAAAAAACTAAACCAAAAATTATACAAGATTCATATTTAAAAAATGAACCTAAAAATTATACAGCATATTCAGTAGAAAGTTTAAATAATAAAACATTCTACAGTAAAACAACAAGAAAATCATAAGTACTGTTTCACACAGCTAGGCAAAGTGAAAAAAAAACTGTATACATATATATTATGAAATGCATGAATAAATAAATATAATTACCATTCACCATCTTTGAAAAAGTTCAAAAAGTTTGTTCTATAGGAACAATAACCCTACACTAAATATATCAGATACGTGGAAATAACTATTGCGGAGTTCATGAAGTCTGTTTAATACGGCATTACAAGTATACACTGTCCGTGAATTGTTGCTACAAAACGGTGGCACCTGTCTAGTCATTCTTCCAGGCACCCTGAAGTTGATGAGAGATAATAGTTCAGGGCAATCCCATATTGAATTTACAATTTTGAATAAATTTAAAAGGTCTATAATATTTCTTCGATCGTTAAGTTTTAACAGATTGACTGATTCTAACTTTTAAATTTATAGGCCGTTAGAATTTTTTTTGGACTCTTTCAAGAGAATTTTGGTGACAGTTGTAGTAAGGAGTCCACATTGTGGAGTTATACTCTAACTGGCTTCTCACTAATGAAGTATACATCAACTTCAAAGTGCCAATGTTTTAAAATTCCTTAGTCACACGTAACATGAAGCCTAACATTGTAAGTTATACTTAAATAATTTTATTGCTTATTTGCTGTACAAGTCGTTTTACGGCTATTGAACATCGTCAGATAATGTTTTTCATAAAACTTTCAATAAAATCATTATTTAATTTTAGTTTAAATTTGTTGCAACAGAGAGGGAAATTTTTTTGAGATGGGAATATGGAAGTCTAAGCATTTAAAAGATATTTGATTTGTAATTGGCTGGTTTGAGTGGCTATTTTACACGCTGTGCAACATTCACTATTGTGCCTGTGTTTAAACTTCTACATTTCCTCAACTCTTCCATCTGCTGACTTTGTAAAGTAAATTGCGATTTACGAAATTACCTCTTATTGATCCAAGCCACAGGAAATACTATTAGAAACAAGAAAAAAAAAAAAAAAGATTTTAATGTAAGTTAAAAAAAACAGAAAAGTTAACTCTAAAAAATAATTTGTACTCTAGTTGGCTTTAGAGAAGTTTTTTGTTCGGGTTTTCCAAGATAACAAAAATCATTTTATTAAAGGATTGTCTTTGTTTATAATGAGTGAGTACTTTAAAGTAATTTATTATCTATATTATTAATATTCAAAGCAATAACTTTGTGGTCCAACATTTTAATATTATGTTAATAAAATTTGTTTAAAACTTTGGTGAAGGTGTGTAGTGGTATTTGCATGTTGGTGTAGTGTTGTTGTCCTGACGAAGAGACGGGTTACGTCTCGAAACCGGTAGACAGATAAGTCGGTGAGTGGTTTTATACAAATTTTATTAACATAATATTAATTTATTATCGACTACCCTTCTGAATTTTTTTTATGGATTATTCTTTTGTAATTTGTTTTGTTTTATGGTGAATTTGTTTCAAATTTGTCGTGGTTTGATAGGATAATGTGCTGCTGTGGGGATTGATGTGTGGTTCAGTGATTGTGTTGTAGGTGATTTGACATAAATTTATATAAAAAAATCATTTGGTTCTTCCCAAAAATTAAAATGAAAAATATTTTATTCTGTGCAATATTTTTCGTTACAGCTTTCAAGTGTACATATTATATTGTTTAGAAATTTTATTAATTAGTATATATTTAAATGATATTTAGATAAAGGTTAGTATTAGGACATTCAGACTAAATAAAAAAAATCTAAAAAATAATTATGATTGCATGATACTGAAAAAAATTGGATAAAGATAAAAATTTCTGCAAAAAAATATCCTAGAACAAACTTCGAACTTGAAATAAATTTATTGTACTACAGCGTGTTCTACAGACACAAAAAATACTGGATATTACTCAACAACTGAAATTCTAGTAGTCCGATGAACACTGACCGATTGATTTTACTTTCTCTTGTCTGTCTGTCTGTTAAAAACCAATTAAACTTCTCACGCAGTTTATCTAAGATGAATAAGTATCTATTAAACCATGGTTTTACATCAATCTTTTCTTCGCTAACTTTAGCAGTGCTCATTTATCCAGTTAACCTTAACCGAGAGATTTTGTGTTGTAAATTTACTTACGTCTTTCTTGGTTATTCTGTTAATGGTAATTAAAAGTTTTTGAAAAATAAGGTGAGATAACTGATATAATATGAATATATTGTATTCCTGACAATACATATTCAATTGCATTTCGTCACTGTTCAAGTAAAAGTAAACTTTTATTTGAGTATTTATTTATTATTAAGATTAACAAACATACATATTTAAGAGAAGAGAAACAAGAGGAAATAGTTCACATGAATATTAACCATTTTTAAATATTTTTTTTACATTTGCAATACACAATTTGTCACCCAACTAAACAATAGTCTGTTCTAAGGCTAACAAATCGTTAGTTTATGGAACATAGTGATAATAAAGGTATACAAAAGAAAAAATAACACTAAGAATCAATATGCCATTCAAAATGTGAAATTACGTTCTTTAAGAAGCAAAATTCACCAGTAAAGTAAAAAAAGTAGCGTAACTTTCATAAAAATTTCAACAAGCATAAATTACTAAAGGCAGATAATTTTTTTTGTCAGTTTATTCAGATTTTTATAATCTTTTCATTAAAGTATCACAGTTTTCTTTCTAAAAACAATATTTTGTTTATGAAATGGTGAATGTTACACAGTGTGTAAAGTGGCCACTTAAACCAGCCAATGACAGGTCATAAGCCGTGTATATGCCTAGACTTCCAATTCCCTTTTCTAAGGTATTCTCCATCCCTAATGTAATTTGTTAATTCCGTATTTGCTTTCCTAAAATGCTCTCCATCTTTGTTGAAATTTCGTCTCTAACCTATATTAATCAATTATACTATTCAACATTATTTTTTTGGTATGTGTATTTTTGTACATACACAAATCTGGATTTCTCCCGAGGGGGAGTAGGTATATATTTTTTTATCAATATTCCTACAGAGATGAGGTAGAATTTTTTCAAATTCAGGATTATCGATATTCGAGCGTTTACAGGGCTTATGACCTGTCATTGGCTGGGTTGAGTGGCCACTTTACGTTTTTAACAACATTCCCCATTCCGCTTATTAGCGAATATCGAATATCAAAAAAATAATGTTGTGTAATAAGATCTGGTCAAAATATAAGTATAAATAAATTGCAGAATCATCTGCAGGCGATTACTAGTACTTAATTTAACTCGGAAGAGTCTTAAATACATAAAATAAAGTAATATGCTAATTAAAAATACTTAACTTCATTATCAATACATAGATGGTGCTCCAACACGCTAGTGAATGCTTTCTCATTTAATAAGATATATACAAGAATCAAAATGATACCAATGTCGATATTCGCTAATAAGCGGAATGGGGAATGTTGTTAAAAACGTAAAGTGGCCACTCAACCCAGCCAATGACAGGTCATAAGCCCTGTAAACGCTCGAATATCGATAATCCTGAATTTGAAAAAATTCTACCTCATCTCTGTAGGAATATTGATAAAAAAAAATTATACTATTATTCATATTATGTGGCTGATTTGTATGACGCAATAGGTAATTCTACCTGTGTTTTCCCAGTGGTTTTTACAACCTTTTGTGTGTGAATGATTACCGACAGGTCCTTAGTTAAAGTGGTTTTTAGCGTAAACAATGACCTGGCACTCGACTATGTCGAAACTTTGGACGAGTTCACCGATGTTTTTCGATATGACCAAATCCGTGCTAAATTCGCAAGTCAGCCATTATGTTATAATTAAGAATATGGCCCATATCGCACGATCCCATACATCCACATGGCACGATGAAATTACATACGTCGAGTTTAATTTTTATTGCATTTGAATTACTTTTTACTATTTTTATTTATTTGATAGCAGGCAGACGCGCTATCATGAGCCTTACTAATCTTTTCTTAATTTTCTTTAGCAGGTTTTTTTACCCAAGAATATACACTTAATAAATAATAATAAAAATTATACATTATATATATTATTATGGTATTGCAGGATGGGGCATATGCCAATATATTAAACCCTCTTAAAATAGTACAAAGATTAATTATTAAAGTAATTTTAAAGAAACCCTCAACACTCAATACGGAAAGTCCATATAAAATATTTAAGGTTCATACAGTAGACACTCTTTATAAAATAAATTATATTTTACAAATTTATAAAAAAGAAAAGAATTTGAAATTAACAAGTCTCTCAGATACCAACATAATATTTAAATTCCTAAATTCCACACAAATCATGGTTGAAATAGCTTTGTATTCAAAGGTGTAAAAAATTATAATAATCTTCCTAATGAACTAAAAACTATTAAAAATAATATATCAATAAATAAATTTAAAGTTAATCTAAAGAAATATTTTGAACTCGTGTAAAAACAACATTAAATTTTAATTAGTATGAGAGTATTATTGTTTTTTCTTTATATATCATATGATTTTTTTTTTCATGTACTCGTATTTTAAATTATATAAACTCTTATAAATAAACAACTAAAACAGTGTAAGTCACTCTCCAAGCACAAGAGTTAATCTCTTTTTTTAGAGAGTTGCAGTGATAACATTTACTAGATGTGTAAAAGTAGATATGTTTAGAATTTTACAAAAACATATACTTTTTATGAAATTAATGAATAAAATTGTTTTTTTTTTTAAAATAAGAAAAATACATAATGCAGTTTTGTTTGCAAGCAGCAACAAAGATTGGCAAAAAATAGTCTCTAGAATGTATGATGTATGGCTGGAGAGCAAATTGGCGATAAACGAAAGTAAGTCAAACGTGATGGTATTTGAAAGGGGAAGTGAGGTTACTGACTGCATAATAAGTGTAAACAACGAATGTCTTGAACAAGTAGAAGAATTTGTGTTGTGTATCTGGGAAGCATGTTACCAAGAGATGGAAGGGTGGAAAAAGATGTTGAAAGGAGAGTGAATGCGGGCAAAAAATGAACGGCGCACTAAGCACAGTAATTGCTTATAAAAATATGTCAATCAAAGCTAAACTGGCAGTGCACAATGGAGTTTTAGTCCCAACACCTATGTATGGAAGAGTTGAAACCTTTATTTATGCGTGTGAGATTAATCTAATTGAATTATTTCACCTTCATACTAGACAACGCCTGAATTTTTTTTACTCAAGCTGAAACTCTTTTACTTTACAAAAGTCAACAGATGGAAGAGTTGAGGAAATGTGGATGTTCAAACATGGGCAGAATGGTGAATGTTACACAGTGTGTAAAGTGGCCACTTAAACCAGCCAATGACAGGTCGTAAGCCCTGTAAATGCCTATACTTCCATTTTCCCTTCTCAAAAATGTTTTCCCTCTCTGTTAAAATGAATTTTAATATGAATAACTCCCTAGGGAGGAAATTAAGCCAGTTTGCAAGCATTTAGACATACTCAAACATTGTTTGCCTAACTAAATTCGACTTAATTGACGTTAGTTGTCGTGTTCTCCGCTCTTCAAAACTGAACCATTTTTTTTTTCAAGAAAAAATATTGAAATGATTTTTTTGTGTCGGCACTCTTTCTGCTTTTGAAAATTATTTTATTGTATTTACTTACCGTCCGTCAGAAGACAGCCGATAACACTGCACGCTTTTTTAAGTTTTTGGATGGTCCTAGCTCTCATAAGAAACAATTAATCAAAAAAACAAATATATAGAGACGTGCTCATAGTTAATATCTATAGTGTGTAAAAAAATCATTGCGCTGTTACCTTAATCCAGAGAGAAAATACGGGAATACGTTTGAATGAAGAAAAGCGAGACCCCGTTTCTTCTTAACATCGAAAATGTTTGAGGGATGTATTAAGTAAGACTAATGTTAAGTCATCCAGGGTTAAAACAGAGACGGAACATTTTTATAAGAAGGGTCTATATTATGAAGGTCTAGGAATTAACAGGGCTTATGTCCTGCCATTGTTTGATTCAAGTTATTATTTCTCCTATTGTGTAATATAGAGGAGCGGACTCACAAATCAGAGATGCGAATTTCTAACCTCGCTTAATCAATATCCATATATATATATATATATATATATATAATATGTTTTATGTTTATGTTTGTATTAATGTTCATGTTTATGTTCATGTTCATGTTCATGTTCATGTTCATGTTCATGTTTATATTTATGTGTATATGCTGGAATTGGCTCTGCACTATGTCGCCATTTTACTGGAATAAAAATTAAAAAAAAAAAAATAGCCTCGTTAATATTTTTTAAGCTCAATTAATGATCTAATTTTGACTATCTATTAATCTAATTTTTGACTATTTAAAAATGGCACTGAATTTGAAATATTTATGTTAACGCTAAATCATCAAAATTTATTAATTTGGATTGAGACCTCTTTAAGAATGCGATAAAATCACTTGATAAAATATGTAGTGTAAATTCTTAAATATCAATCAGTTTACTTAAAGTGCTTTTATCGACTATGCTTCAAAAACTTTCGAACATCGGGCAGTAGATGGCGCTAACAACTATAATAATGGTCATCATCATTCACTTTGCGCACCGAATGGTGCACAGGGCACTGCATTGGTACTTCAATTGCAGCACACCTGAATATTTCTTTGTTACATAAAGATAAAATGATCAGTCCTACGCTTTAGGTGCCAGTCAAGGGGCTATACAATATTTTATTGTAAAAAACCTTTTCAAAAAATATTTCACGTCAACCATGTCGGGAATCGAATTTGAAACCTCTTGCATGGTTGGCAAACACACTAACCACAACAGCAAGAGGTCGACATAAAGATAAATAAAAATATATTTTTTTACTTGGTTAACAAATAATTAATAATAATATTTAAGAACCAGAAATATACTTAAAAAAACTTTCATCATTATTCCCCTTTCCGAACACAGTGGTGCATATGGCAATGAATTAGTAAACCAAATGCATCGTTGTTCATATTTTACATAAATGTAAAGTGATCAACCTTACGCCTAAAATACCTGTCCAGGAACAATGAAAAATTGCTGTTTAGAAAGCACATTTTTTTAAACGTATATTATATCATAATATTATTTTTACCTTAAAAAATATAAAATATTAATATAAACTAAACTGAAATTTATAAACTTTCTTATTAATTAATTTTTACCTGAGAGCAGTCATCGAGTTGAATATGTTGGTCGTTTTTCGTGTCTCAGAAAAGGAATAAAGGATGGTCAGCTGGATCAGACTGAACAATATGATTTTAAAAAAAAAATTGAACATGTTTAATAAAGGATTGTTACTTAAATATTTGTTTTTTTTTAAACTGGTGGGCATAATAATAAATAGTGATTTTATACGAGGTAAATACTTAGTAACATTATTTAAAATTGAAAATCACAAAGTTAGCTTTTCAAATATTCATTTTATTAAGCCATGGTTTGTTCTACAATAAGGAAGTTTAGTCAGTTTAGTAAAATATCACGTAGTACGAATACCGATAAAAATATATGAAATAGATTAAGAATAATTAATTGTATTATCGAAATCAATATCGATATTGTGGAGAAATATTTTCATATTTAACTTTAAAAAAGAAAATATAAAAGAATATGTCATTAGAAAAACGCGACATGTTGGCATTGATAATTGTGACGTCAAGATTCGTGACGATGTTTAAAAAAAAACTCGAATGGCTTGAAATAAAGTTAAAAAAGGAACATGAATCGTGGCGTATTAGGGTAATGGCCAATGCGATGACCGTTTTTGCGGGAATTCAAAATTAAAAATTTCAAAATATTTTTTATGCTACTTATATTAATTAGGTGTTTAAAATTCTCTACTCACCCTTTGATGCGCCTGAACTAATGACCCCAATAAAATTAAATATCCCTACTAGAAACCTCCGACAAAACTTTTATTTTCATACCGATAACCATAGAGCTGAGCTAACTATGTTTTTCATTCCCCTACGCCTAGAATTCTTAGGTCTGCCAACAAACATACCAGTCTTGATTTTTTCTCTTCTCTGAATCAAATTCAATAAGGAGCTTCAGCCTTGCGGGAAATCAGATACAAAAAAGTTTTCTTGCGCGGGGTAAAAATTAGAGCATTAAATTGTAGTGCAAAGTTTCTTGAAAATGTTCGGAAAAAATATTTTAATAAAAACGCACGACTTCGAATGACGTCACTGGTTCATGTGAATCAACCTATGATCTGAGAGCTATGGCAGATTTCCGGTCTGCTTGTCGCTTCTGGACCAATGGGAAGAACTGAATGAGAATAAGCGGAAATGAACCTTTGATGTCACACGGGGAGTTATTTCAGAAATACAAAACTTTAAAAAATTGTAGCGCTAATAATACGGTATATAAAAATTAAAAAAAAAAAAATTTGGTCTTAGTTTAATAGTCTATTAACAAATGAAAAAATAAATGAAAACCACTGAACTTCCTCATTATAAACACCTATCTCTTACTTCCAACCCCACCAAGTCTACTATATACCATTGTGTCTTTCTACTTTCTTTTATTATCATTTTCTACATGCTAATTTTTATCTGTTGTTCATTGTTTTTATAAATATAAACAAGCTACAGAAAGTGGCTTGGTGGGATTTTAGTTTTAGTAAAAATATAACAAGTGAAAATTTTTTTAGATTGTAAAAATGTATAATTATACTATTAAAATAAAATAATAAAAAAATTAAAAAAATAGGTATACATATATCCTTAAAAATGCCCATTGGGTGTATATAAAAATAAATAAAATTAGCACTAATAAAAAGAATAACGCATTATTCCTTATTCTCATAGAACTTCTTAAACGTTATTCTCACGTAGGATTTTTGTATCAATAAAAACCAGCGACATTGGCTTTCCTGGAAGGACATAATTTGAATATCTATACAATACGTTCGCTGATAATGAAGTCAAATTCTTAGGAAATACATAAATTGACTATGATGCTTCGGGCGTCCGTGTTCTTGAATACCTTATTCTGTTGGCACAAAGGCACACATTAATCAAGTAGAATTGAAAATGGTAGTACTTTTGTTTTCTCAATAAGCATTGATTTATTTACCATGTACACGTACACCTGTTTATATACAACGTAAATAAGGTTTGTTATGTTATCGTGACAAGGGGTAAATAAGGATATTTTTATATTTTCCATTGTTTCAGCATTTACATTGTGAAGTAACATTTTGAACTAAATTTGTTTCAAAGAGCGAAAACATTTTTGAGAAGGGAATATCAAAGTCTAGGCATTTACAGAGCACTTATAACCTGTCATTGGCTGGTTTAAGTAGCCATTTACACACCGTGTAACATTCAATCTTCAGCCTAGGTTTAAAAATCCACATATCTTCAACTCTTTCATGTGGTCTTTTTTGTGAGATAAAAGAGCTAAAACCTTTATTATGTGGGTGAGATTCATCCGGCTAAACCATTTTGCCTTCTATTCCATTCATCGGAATAGTACCATTTGGAAGATTGTTGTTCGGTCGGCACATCAAACTCGTAAACCCACATCTTGGGGTCGTTATCTACGTTTTTTGACTAAACTCAGAGTTTTTGGGACGAGGCGGGCAGCGACGCGTTTTATGCCCAAAACATCTATCAAAATATGATATGCCGATCCATATGAGATGCTTAACAATACAAAAAGCTCTCGGATTGGTACACATCGATTTCCCAACACGATTTTCTTTGACGATTCGATGTTTTCTTCAGTAACTGACGTTGTTGGGCGTCCAGTATGTTCTTCATCATCTAAGCATTCACGACCGTCTATGAACCTTTTGTACCATTTGGAAGCCCATGTTTTCGACATATTTTACTCAAACAGACGATGACAGAATACTGAACATCCGATCGCTGTCAAACTTTGACAGATTGTCAAAAACAGTACTTTTAACTTAACTGCAGATTGATTGGTACAACACGGGCATTTCAAATATAAAATAAAGTTCATTTTGATCATGTGTATGTCCTCCACTTACTCTGAAAATTTTATTAAAAATATATTGATGTACAAACATTATTAAAAATCGTATTCCTACATAAGTGCACCCCTCTGTTGGTGAGAAGAACAAAATTTGAGATTTGCAAAAAGAATTCCATATTTGAAAAATATTAATCTAAAGTTTTGGAATTCAACCATAAACAAGTACCTACTTAAATTTAATATTAGATTACTGTCAACATTTAGTTTTCGAATTTTATCACAAACAAGTAGCTAGGTACCTACTTATCAATGAAAGGTGTTTTTTCTTTTATCCGGACAGTTTTGCGCGCTTTCACGACCTAATCAGGTATTTTTATTTTATTTCCTTTTGGTTTCGAATTAAATGTCAAGATCGCGTCAAAACCCGGCTGACGGTTAAAGGTTGACTAAATTCGCGTTGGGTATGAGTTGGGTGCTTTAATTTTAAAGGGGTTAGGGTAAAACGTGGTCTTACTTTTTTTTATTAACACGTATTCGCATATTCTCTCCCTTGATTATGGCATTTATGAATTGATTTTTTTACAATTTTGATTTGAGCATAACGAGTAATCATAGCCGATCACATGAGGAGATAAAATAAAAAAACTAACCCTTAACCAGCAGGCAAGTCAACGTTCGGGCAGGACAACGCCTGTCGGTTCCACTAGTATTATATATTTTTAGGCAGTGCTCTGCACTGAATAACATAATAAGAAACACCTTTGCTGGGAAAACACGAGTAGGTATCCATCTATTTTAAAACTTTCTAGCTATTGACCACGCACAAGGTTATGTGAGTTCGTTAACATTTTCCAGGAATTGTTACAAAATATTATTATTTTTAAATAGAGGAAGTAAAATGTGGCCGTCAAATTTTGTTAATTTTATATTTTAAGTGTGATAGGTTAACGTTTTGTAACCTACGACGATGAAGCAGTTATAAGTACCTGTTACCCAATTAGTTTGTGTCAATTTTCACAGACTTCAAGGATTGTGTATTTTAAGGTTGATGGGCTGAGAACCTTTTGACATTGAAATGTTTAAAAAATATAAAATTTAAAAATGAAGTTAATTGATGCTTGATAATATTTATATACAACTATCTTAAATTCATATTTTAAATAAATCGGGTTGTGGTCCTGTGGCTAGTTTCTCGGACTCACGGACCAAAGGTCTGTGGTTCGAATCCCACTCTACCCCAACTTGATTCCATTTTCTAATAGTGAGTTATTTACAACTCGTTGAAAATGGCCCTCAAAATTAAATATTTGGGTAAATCATAAGAACGCAAATATTTCTTTTCTAAAAAAAAAAAAAAAAATTAAATATTATATAATACTAGTGGACCCGACAGACGTTGTCCTGCCCGAAAGTTGGCTTGCCTGCTATTCGCTTTGGAAAAGATTTTTCATTGATAAGAAGATACCTAGGTACTTGTTAATGATTGAATTCCAAAACTAAAAATTGATCAAATTCAAATATTGAATTTAAGTAGCTACCTAGGTACTTGTTTACATATACATAAGATAAATATTTTTTCAAATATGGCATTCTTTTTGCAAACGTCAAACTCCGGTCTTCTCACTAACAAAGGGGTGTACTTATGTAGGAATACGATTTTAAAAAATGTATTGAATTCAATATTGTTTTAGTTTTACCTAAAATCCAGTAAAAAGAAAGAAAAAGATAGAAATTCTAACGAATTTAAAGAAAGAATCTGATTGAGATCCACAAAAAACAAATACTATTTGTAAACATTTAAAAACAAACTTTTTTTTACACAAAAAACAACATCTTTATATCTTTTTTTGTAAATGCATTCTGCTCGAATGCAACCTTGGGAGATCGATGAATAAAAAAGTTATGCTCCTTACGTATTTTTTACATATTAGATTGAATATTTCAATATCTACGAACACGCACAGTGCAAAGGTCTAAATTTCTCTGTAAATTGCACGTAAATCGGTTAAGCCGTTTAGGAAGAGTTTAGTGACATCCCACGTACAGAGCAATTATAAAAATAAAGATCATACTTTGAGCATGTCTGTTTTTTTTTGTAAAAATAAAGAATTTAATTGCAAAGATACTTAACAGGATCTATCATTGGCTGGAAGAGAAAATGCCGTCTGACTTTTCTTCAAACAAACGGATTCCCGTGTTTTCTCCCTAGATTATAGCACTTTAGCAATGATTTATTTTTTGTACGCTCGCAACATTTTAACAATTAGCGTGTTTGTAGTGTTATTTTTAAAAATAATTGTTTCTTATGAGAACTAAAACCATCCGAAAACTCTTAAAAGCGCCCAGTTTTATCAGCCGTTTTCGGACTTTCGGTATACAAATATGATACAAATTTTTGAAAAACGAAAAAAATACCAACACAGATCATTTTATTTTTTTATTCTTTTATTCAAAAATAAACAAAATTGGTTATGTTTTGAGGTGCATTAATCGGGAATACGACACCTCGATTTTGTCAATTTAGACATAATCGGTTCAACATATAGTTGTATTTTTTGCACAGTAATGGGAAGGGATCAGCGAGAGAGTGACAGAAAAACTATATTTAAACACCTTTTCATCAAAATTGTCCAGCATCGCAAATTTTCTGTTGTGTTTTTAAACACTTTAATTACTTTTACTATTCTACCTATTGCAATATTTTGAGATTGTCCAAATGTTTGACAAAAGACTGGACTTCACCCCCAAGGGAGTCATTAAGATTAACAAATTATTAAAGAGATGAAAAACATTTTAGAAAAGTGAATATGGAAGTATAGGCGTTTACAAGGCTTATGACCTGTCGTTTGCTAGTTTAAATGGCCACTTTACATACGGCATAACATTCACATTTCTGCTTATGTTTAAACATCCCCATTTTCTCAATTCTTCCATCTTTTGACTTTTGTCAAGTAAAAAAGCTGAAACCTTTATTGTTGTGAAGAGATTCATCTGATCAAATTATTTCACACACTAGGCAACGCCTGAAAACAATTTTCCAATTTTTAACTTATTAACTTATTCCTGTAGCTCAATCACAAATAACTATCGACGAGCTAATCAGCGACGTGATAACAATTTCTCACCATAGTTGTTTATCGTATTCGCGATCACAATGGAACATCCGTGAACGTCCCAGTCGGTGAAGAATTCACTTCCCTCTCTTCTCAATCCAATGAAGTACATATTATGTACTTCTGGATTACTTTCTTTCAGCACATAGATGCTAAGGCTACCAGATTTCAGAGAGCTCCTTCGGGCAGCTTTTCTCGTTTGACAACGAGCAAATTTTCCGTGTATGTGGGCACCGCCAAGGAGACTTATGTCCTCAGATGCGGTGTGCGGCATGTGGTGGGTAAGCTGATTGAGCTATTGGACCAATTAGTTTTATTACAATATTTTGAGTTTGTCCAAATGTTTGTAGGCAAAATACTGGATTTCACCTCCTAGGGAGTCATTTAGATCAAAAAATTACCCACTGATCTGAGATTAAGAAAAATAAGAACTTTCGCCCTTAACACAGTAGCAAGATTCTTTAAATACTTGGATTTGAAGCGGGAGAACTTATTTAGTGGAACCCATCACAATATATCTACAAGGGTCACAGTGACGTCAAGAGCTTATGTAGCACTGACCCTAATTCAAAGAACAATAAGAAGAACGTTGCTTATTTATTTAACGTTAAACAAATTAATTACAAAGTCTGTTTTTCAAAAACCGATTTAACGTAAATAACAATCTAGAATGACAAAAATATACAGTTTGTGAAATGAATTTTGTAGATTTATATTTAATTCAATCATGATTAAGAAAATATTTTGCATTATTCCAAGGTCTTTATTTTGACCTAGCGAACAAGAGTGACATTTTTTACATATTAATTTATTGACATATCACTCAATATCAAGTTTTACACATACATATAAGTTCTTAAAATTATCTTCACAAGGATTTTACGCAAGTTATGAAATAAACAGGAAAATTTTGATAAAATTACCGAGGATATGCGGTGAAAGAGATAGAGATGAATCGGTTTTAAAATATGTTTTTTTTTTTGTCATTTTCTTGCAGAAAATAAATGCAGTATTAAAAACATTCTCCAAACGGCTCAAAGCAAATAAGCTGAAACTAAATGTAGGAAAAACAAAATGTATGATAATGGATAAGAAACGCTGTTTTCACAGTGTTAAATTAGATGGAAAGGTTCTTGAGAATGTTGAAAGCATAAAATATCCAGAAGTTGGGATCGACTCTAAATTATCTTTTACAAAAAAATGCAAACTTTAAGAGTAAGCAAATTGCAAAAAGGTCCTAAAAGAAAGGGTAAGAAATAAACTAGACCTTAAAACCTCTCTGCTGATATTTAAAAGTATTATACTTCCCCACATTGATTATTTATTAATTTTATTTTAAGATTAATAATAAAATATTGTGACTAGTATTTTATATTTGAGGAAAGAGGGAGATCTAAAAAAATGTGCGGGAGTGACACGTTCACAACTGTATCTTTGTACAAAATTATTTCTTATATATTTTAATGAATAAGTATTTTTTTATGAATTTCGGAAGCTGATTAAAATTGTAATGGACGAACACATTGTTGTTTTAGAAAAATAATAACAATTTTTAATACAAAAATATTTGTAATGCATTTTGTGTTGAGACATCTTGCGTATTCTTCGAATCTAATTTTAGTTGATCAATATAGAAATTTAGCCAATTTTAATAAGATTTTGAAGCTCTATTTTATTTTCTTAGCCATTTGTAAATTTATCATATTATTTAAATCGTGGTGTAGTGAAGAGCGCGTGTGCCAACCATGCAAGAGGTCTCGGGTTCGATTCCTGACATGGTTGACAAGAGATGTTTATTTAAAAACGTGTTTTTACACAAGAATATTTCCCTGCACTGGCATCTGAAGCCTAAGACTGATCATCTTACCGGCATGTGAGCAACAGAAATGATTAAGATACGTGGCGATTGGTGTATCAATGCCCTATGCATCATTAGATGCGGAAAGGAAATAATAATGATGATCATATTATTTCTTTTGGCAAATTTCTTACAGTTTTGTTTTGTATTATATGCAATACAGTTTTTTAAAAAGTTATAAAATTTCTACAAAACAAAAAAAAAATACCGGTTTATTTTCTTTACTTCATATTTTTTTTGTAACGTTTCTTATTGAGTCTAGCAGTTCTGAATATCTGTTTCTTGTTCTCAAGGGCAATCCAACTTGACTGATATTGACCCATTTAAAAATTTAATCAACTTTGCAAGCACATCCACGGCCATGAAATCTGTTTTCGTCTCAGAATCCGTAAGTTCAATAACACTCGTGAAACAGCAATCAAAAATATATCATTAATATTTAACAAAAGGTGCATATTTAAATTTAATTACATAAATTTATTAAGTAACCCTTTCAGGCATAAATTGATTGCTCCGGATACTTGACCTTTCCAAGCCCGAACGTGAAAAAAATTCCCGAGTTTATGAGAAGGTACTGGAACACCGCAGCTAAAATGCTACATATAATATCCACTAAAAAAATATTTCATTATGATTGTCAAGTTTGTAAAACTGTTTCATAATATTTCGAGTTTTGTGCGAAATTCATGCTCTTTATCATAAAATACTGTTGCGAGAGGATGCTATATGCAATCGCGCTGCTCGCACCGTGACACGTTGATCAGCACCGATCTACATTCTTACTACGCGTCAGCGAGTCGGTACAGCGGGGAGTTGGGCGGAATTGCATGTAAAATGTGAAGCAAGAAATCCGGATTTTTTTGGATATGGCTGGAAAAAAAGTCACCAAATAGCAAATATCACACGTGGAAACTGACCAATATATAAAATATCATTATTACAATATTTGAGTTTGTCCAAATGTTCGTAGACAAAAGACTGGATTTCACCCCCTCGGGAGTCATTAAGATTGATAAATTACAACAGGGATGGAGAATACCTTAAATAAGGGAATATGGAAGTCTAGGCATTTACAGGGCTTATGACCTGTCATTGGCTGGTTTAAATGGCCACTTTACACACTGTGTAACATTTAGCATTTTGCCTATGTTTGAACATCCATATTTCTTCAATTCTTCCATTTGTTGATTTTAGTGAAGTTTAAGAGCAGAAACTTTTATTGTTGTGAAGATATTCATTTGACTGAATTATTTCACATACTAGGCAACGTCTGAAAACAATTTTTCAATTTTATAACAATTATATTATGAAACAATTATATTATGAAACAATTTTATAAAAAAAATTATATTTAAATGTTTGCTGTTTGCACGAGGAAGCAAAGACAAATGTAAATGATTATTGAAAGAATAAGGAAATACCACTTTTGAAATAATATCTTTAAAGTAATAAGGGTCTATGGAATACTGTTTATTAAAAAAAAAATTTGGTACTTATTAGTAGCATAAAACATATTTTTGAACTTGTAATTTTTAATTCCAGTAAAAACGGTAATTGCATCGGCCACACCCCTATTACGTCATGATTCATGTTAATTTTCAACTTTGTTCCTAACCATTCCTTAATCTTCCATTATCCACAAGGACAATTAGTAAGTACTCACAATATAAAATTGATAATAATAAATGGATAGTGGAGGTGGGTTGCGCACGGATCGATGAGTGGATCAAGCCAAATAAGTAAAAATTTGTGTACTGTTAATAAAATTTGTCCACAGGTCTAAATAAATTGGTTATGTTTTTTATAATTATTTTAGTTTATATTGCTTATTATGTTAATGATAATTAGGTTAATTAGATTAATAACGTTATTATTTTATCATTATGTTAACTTTGTTAAATAACGAGAGAATGGTAAAACAAGTATATATGGCAAAAATGAACGGCAACGTTAGACGAGGACGACCAAGGAAGACGTGGCATGATCAGATAAACCAAAATCTTAAGTCTGGTCATGTCAAAAGCAGACAGAACCGAAGGGCATGTATGACAAGATGTATGAATGTGGAAGAGGCTAGGAGTGTATGCCAGGATAGACGTGTGTGGCGGTCCATTCTCTCTGCCTACCCCTACGGGGAAATGGCGTGATGGTAGTAGTAGTAGTAGTAGTAGTAGTTGTTAAATAACTGATTTAAGGTATGTTTTACTTATTGTAAAATGTATCCCTCGGCACGGGACAGTAAGGGAACATTATTCAGTATAAAAAAGAATACAAACATTGTAAAAGTATAAATAAATAAAAATAAATAAAATCTTTTTTTTATAGAATATCGTCAGGAATCTTGACGTCACCATATCAATGCCAAACATGTCGCGTTTTTCGAGTGACATGTGTTTAGTAATTTATTTTTTAAAGTTATATATGAAAACATTTCTCCACAATTTCCATATTTATTTTGAAAACACAATGAATCATTCTTAATCCATTTCGATTAATTTTATTTATTTTAAATAATACATAAAATACAAACTAAAATTTAATACGTACATATTATATAAAGACAAAAAATACATAATGAGACTCTTGTCAAAATAGCAGGAAAATCCTGCTCCGGAAAACTCTTTCGAATACATGGAACAGATCAACATCCAGAGCAATGTTGTTTAGCATAGCGGTAGCCCTTCAAACAGGCATAACCATCGGCAGGTTGGTCCTGTACATCGGAATATGAAACAATCTATGCTGACGCTTTCTTAGGTAATTAACAGAAACATACACACGAATGCTCAACATAATCTCAGAATGGTTATGGTTATTAGAAAAAAGTTTTTTGTATTAGTGATAGTTTTTAATTTTTCAAAATGAAATCTGTAATTGTTTTTCAAGTAAAATTATTGTTAATGTAGGTTAAGTGTAAATAATCAATGTAATTTATAAGAACCTGCTGACGAGTTGTATGTATGCAACTCAGCAGGACTTTAATTTAAGAATATTTTGTAAATATTTTTGAAAAATAAATAAATAAAAAAATAAAATATTTTTTTATCGGTATTCGTAGTATGTGATATTTCCCTATATACCCCTTCAAAACCATTGGAATACAGTTCGCACCGCTGTGACGGCCCTCCTGCAAATAGCGGCACCGTTGCTTTGACGTTACGCTCACACTCAACGCTCCCTAGGAAACTAGCGCCATTGATTTACATAGTCAGCGTTTTAATGACGTCATCCGCCGCCCCGTGACGGCCGCTCCGTGACTGTATCGCTGTCCTAGAAAACCATAGCTTTAGGCCCTGTAGGGTTTACGTGTCTGGTTGGATCGAACTCTGCCGCAATGGGCATGTCAGTAGATGGCTGTCGTTGCGCCGCAGTCCCACAGAATATCATCAGATAAAGTACCCCCGGCAGAAATTCGGCTAGCATGATCCGGCCCTTGGACAGCATCAACATAGACTGATCCACATTCCAATAAACAGGACCAACATGCCAATGATAATGCCTGTTGGAAGGGCTATTTCTATGTTAAAGAATATTTATTTATTTATTAATTTACACGCCCTACGGGCTTTTACATATATTAGAAATTACATTCAAGTGCAGCAGTGAAACATAAGTATGTAAATTTAGTTAAAATTAAAGATAACATAAGAAAAGCTGAAAGATACAATAATAAGTAAAAATCAGGAAATGTACCAACATAGGTATAGGGTACATAGAAAAATATTTAATAAATTTACATATGAGAACATACACACATACATATACATTATTTTGGACATTGATATTTTTCATGCGTCTGATGAAATTTTTCGATGAAAGATTCTCTTGTTTATTTACCGTTTTTCAAAGATATTAATGTCATTTTTAAATACGTAATATTTTGTTTTGTTGTTTTATATTTGAGAGCCTGGCTCTTCTGTCAGAGCTATCATTAAATGCCCCTGGCTACCGCACCCGTCACACGTCTAGCTCTCTATTTCACGTGCCAACAGTTCGTACGAACTATGCCCAGAGCTCTCCACTTATACGTTTAGCTCGTGAGTATAATTTGAACTTTCCCTTTATTGATCCCTTCGATTGTAACAAATTAACATTTGAAATGAGCCCTTTGAATCACACAATTTTCTCTTATACTTAGTAGTTTCTATAATAAAATCTTATTTTAAATCTAATTCTTCATATTTTATATATTTATGACACTTGTGGAATAATATTTAAGCACATGGCCACCCTCATTCCATTATTCAATTTAATTAAATTCATTTATTCAAATATAACATATACATTACATTATAACACCCACTCACGCACCCTCTCATACACTTACATGTATTAACATGTATTGTATGAGTATTTCATGTATTTTTGTGGATATCTGTCATTGGTTTCATTCCATTTATATTTTATTTCTTACATTTTTTCTCATGTATTACTGTTTATATCCCCAATAAATAAAATATATATTTAAAGAAATAGAATGAAAATGAAATCAATAAATGATGAAAAATTCATTGAAAAAATATTTTAGTTTTCATGTTATTTACTAAATTGTCATTGAGTCATTTGTCATTATTTTATTAAATTTTTTACACTCTAATGCATTTAATAATTCATTCAGTTATACAAATACAATACATAATGTCAACGTTTATTTTCTAACGAGTATATTTTTTAACGAATTGCGCGATTCGCAATACTGTGATAATAGCAACTAACATTTTGTTAAGACCTCTAACCTTTATGGCTATTAGTATTTTAAATAAATTAATATTCTTATTGGTTCTTCAAATGATAATGGCAGATCTGAACGTAACCACCTTTTAAAAAATAAATATATAAAAAAAACATATTTATAAAAATCCAAACTTGGATAAAAAGAGATTAGTATGAAGCATTAATATTAAGTCTTTATATATTTAAAATATTTTTACATATAGGTGTAAGGTGCTGATTTGAAATTTTATGCTATGCCTAGAATAAAAATTACCGTTTGAAAGCTTTGAAAAAATTCAAATAAAAGAAAATTGTGAGATATATTTTTTTTTTTATTCATAAAAAGTATAAGTTTTTGTAAAATTCTAAACACAACTACTTTTACACATCTAGTAAATGTTTTCACTGTAACTCTCCAAAAATAGAGACTTACTCTTGTGCTTGGAGAGTGACTTACACTGTTTTAGTTGTTTATTTATAAGAGTTTATATAATTTTAATACGAGTACATAAAAAGAAAAAGAAAAACATAGGATATATAAAGAATAAACATAAAACAATAATACATTCATACTAATTAAAATTTAATGTTGTTTTTACACGAGTTAAAAAAAATTCTTTAGATTAACTCTAAATTTATTTATCGATATATTATTTTTAATAGTTTTTAGTTCATTAGGAAGATTATAATTTTTTACACCTTTAAAGACAAAGCTATTTTTACCATGACTTGTATGGAATTTAGGAATTTTGATATTATGTTGGTATCTAAGTGACTTATTTATTATTGAATTTATTGAATTTATTTTATAAAAAGTGACTACTGTATGAGCCTTAAATATTTTAAAAATACTTTCCGTATTGAATGTTGAGGGTTTCTTTAAAATTACTTTAATAATGATTTTTTGTACTATTTTAAGAGGGTTTAATATACTGGCATATGCACCACCCCACCCTGTAATGCGTTGAAATAATAAAAAGATTTAAATGCGATTATCTCGGAACTTATTTTAATGACTTCTTGCACTTTGTCTGTAAAGCCTTGATATACATTTCAAAATTTCTGTTAACTTTTATGAAACTAATAGCTAAATAGCTGAAACCTTTATTGGTGTGTACTTCATAAAATTCATCAGACCGAATAGTTAGGGAAATGTGGATTTTTAAAAATCGGCAAAAATGGTGAATATTACGCAGCGTGTAAAGTGACCACTGAAAATTTTCATAAATTAAAATTTTGACATGCGACCATTTGAAAAATAACTCTTCATTTATAGAAGAGGTTTATGTTATCGAGGAAAAACGTAAAATGGATTTATTGATTTCTGTAGCAAGAGGTAACTAAACACAATTTGCAATTAAATATAAATAAATGGATAGCTTTACAAGATTTTAAAAAAATCTAACTCGAATATTACACAATCAGCTATAATTATTATTACCGTGGTAAGTACTACATAATAACATAATATAGTGTAATGTTAATCTTACTATTACCAAAGTAAACTTAACTCACACATACAACTGTCGTAGATTTATTTATATGATCGGTGATAACCGCTTGAAACCCGTGACAAAAACACGAATATGAGGCGTGTTCGGAAAATAACAGGAATTCAAAAAAATTGCGGGTTCGGAGATTCCGATTATTATTATTTTTTATGTTGGTATACATGCCCCTGAATTATGCTTAAATTTCAGCTATATTCATTGTTTACTTTGTCTGTGGCTGATTTTCGTCTTGGCGATCCAGAATGCCTCCACTGGGACGATTAAACCTTAGTTTCGACGTCATATCCGTAAACTCATGTTTCGTCACCTGTTATAACACGTTTTTGTAATTCTGCATCGTCGTTGACTTCATTTAGTGACACCTGGGCCATGATTATGAACGACTATCTTCATCGGTAAATACTGAGAGGGTATAAACTAATATCGATATTTATATATGAAAGTGTGTATTTTTTTACAAAAAATTCAAAGCATCTTCATTGCTAACTAATCAAACATGTTCAGAAACAAAAACTGTACAACACGTTCTATTTTTCATACAGAAAACTTGATTTTACTGTGTAAATAAAATTGAAGAGAAATTTCAAATTTTAACCAGCAACTTCCATTCGCCGCTGTTTATGTTCGAAATTCAAAAAATTTGGAACAAATTTTGCTACCACACGTTCCATACCCAAAATATTCGTAACAATTTCATAGCATGAGCAAATCGATATGCCAACATCATCAGCAACTCCTCTAATTGCGATTCGGCGATCGTTCATAACCATTTCATTAACTTTTTTCTCGTTTTCATCGGTTGTTGATGTGTTGGGGCGACCGGGCTGTTCGTCATCTTCAACGTTTTCACGGCCATCTTGGAAACGCTTATACTATTTGTAAACTCTTGTTTTACTCATAGCAAACTCACTATAGGCTTTTGTTAACATTTCACATTCTTTTTCCAAATTTATTTATTTTTTTACACAAAATTTCATACAAATTCTTAAATGTATTTTTTTTAAAAAAACGAAAATCGCCGAGCTCATAAAAACACGCCTCTCCTTAGCGGCTGCCACAGAAAAAGTTAACAATGAATAAGCTGAAAATTTTAGCATACTTCAGAGATATGAAAATCAACATAATAAAATTTGACCATCGGACTCTCCAAACCCGCGAAATTTAATAATTTCCGTCATTATCTAAACACGTCTCGTAGTGCTTAAAACATTTATAAATAACAGATGCGGGCAATTTAATGCATTAAATGAAGCATTTTTTAAATAAACAAATTAGTTATATAATAACGGATATTTAAATAAGAGATATAAATTTTAAATACTTAGTACGCTTCTACTTATTTATTTGACCAATTAGCGCTTTTATGGGCATCTTTAGACTAGTAAATATTATTCAGTGTAAGGATCATTTAAACAAAACCAATATTTATATTAAGTATGAGTAAAATATAAAAAAAAACAAGTTAAAAGAGATATAATAATACTTCAATGAAATAAAATAGAACAAAGCTCGTATTAGTCAAATATTTACGTGTCTAAAGACACACATTATAAGGTAAAAGCACTAATTGATGAAATAAATAAGTGGAAGTTAACTAAGTATTTTTAATTTACAAGTTGTAATTAAATTTAATGTATTATTTAACTACAGCGAGATCCCATTAAGAATTATCAGTAAATAACTAAAATATAATATGCAAATTAGTTCTAGACTAAAAGTGCTTTATTATCTTAGCCGTAACGCTTAATTGCTTAATTAACATTTCAACTTATTATTTTTTAAATGGGTACAGTGGTATATGTTTCAAAAAATAACTGAAGACATGAGTGGATGATGGTGTTATGTTGCAATTTTTAAAAATTGTACTTTTTTTACATATTTTTTTACGCACAGCCCTTTCACATAAAGTCAACTTCACCACAAAAACATGGTAGAAAAACGATTTTGAGAGCGAGAATGCAGGTTTTATTTTATCAACAATTGTACTGATGCTTAAAATTTTAACCCTAGATACCTCTCTTTTATTTTTGTATCACATAACAGCTTTATTCATTTATGTCGTAATTTTTTTGGTCTCAAATTTAAATATAGTAAAGTAAAGTAAGAAAAGAAACTGAAAGCTTATTAAACTACATTGCAAGGCGAGAAATATTATCCACGACAATTTAAAAACTATACAATACAAAGACAAGAAGTATGGTTGTAAGAGGGTTTATGTATGTGTGTGTGTATTTGTGTGTATATATGTATGTATTTGTGTGTAGGTATATGTACATATATGTTTATATATATATGCATATATATGTGTATGTTTGTATATGTTTGCGTGTATGTCTATGTATGATTATATGTGTGCACACGTGTGTGTGTGTGTGTGTGTATGGAAATGTATAAATAAACATATTCTTCTCTGCCTTAGCACGGGTCTTATCCTATTAGACATTACTTTTAAATAATAAAAAAAAGTGTGGTGACGTCATTTTTTATTGGCATTAAACAATAGAAATACAATCAACAAAAGAAACCTTAATTTAAACGCAATGTTTTGATTTGGTCTGATTTTTTTTAGACGTGGACTAGATTTTACCTTCTGGGGAGTTAAGCTTAACATATTCCAACAAAGTTGAAGTATATTAAAGTGAAGGTAAAATGAAATTCTAAGAATAAACAAAACAGGGCAAGTCATGGACTTATTTATGCTTTAACTCTGTTTGAATCACGCCTGAAAAACACATTCTTTCTTTCTCTCAATCTCTCCTCTATATCAATTCTCATTTGCCACTGAAGCTTAGAGTCAATATTAATTTATTTCACCGTTTTCACTATGCACAAAGGTTTGTTGTTTCAAGTCCCGATAAGGAAGAAATCCCCTGTGTTTAGGCAGGACCTTTATTGTCACATGTCTTTTTCATTGGTTGCATCACATATCGACGATGAAACGCAAAAAGTTCCTAAGCGACATGTAGCAGCTTTACGGAAAAGCCAATTTTTTTTACAAATAAAAAAATCTCATTCCAATTATTTTGACTTGATTACTAGATACTTTAAATAAAATTTGAAAATGTGAGCCTTTTATTTATTAAAAAAAATAAAAAATTATTTGCTCTTCTGTAAAGTTGGCTACATGCCACTCAATAACTTTTTAAATAATAATTAAAATTTAATCAAAAATATAAATAACGAAAAATATTAATAAAAAACGATAAACCTACAAATAATTAAAATTAAAACAAACAAAATATTATGTCAAAGAAATATTTCACAAGATATTAAAATTTTATTAAATGTTTTTTCTCGCATACATTTTGAAACAAAAATTACTAATTTTACGTACCATAATTTAATGAACAAAAGAATGCCTACCTACTGCCTCAAGAGGTTATCTCTTAACTACAAAAGTTGTCTTACAGACTTCAGATACAAAAATTGTTTCAATAGGTGTTTTAGGTTCGTCGCGGCCACACGTCTAGTGGGATAAATATATAATTAAAAATAAAAAAAATGTACAAGTTACCGTTGGTTTTGTTTGCTGCGGGTTTGGCTCTTGCATCGGCCCAGAATGATAATTTACGTGAGTAAAAAATAAATACTTATTTTTAAAAAAGGTAACTGAACTTTAGAGAAACATTTTTTATGACGTATTTTTAAAAACATCCTTATGAATTTTTTGAAAAAATTCATTTAAAAAAAAGATTAAAAACGTATTGACCAACAAAACGATAGGTATGCACTGGACGCGGACTAGTTAAGAGGCTGGGTAGGGGAGGATAACAGCTTTGTAGAAGGGATGCTAGTCCGAGGCATTAAGGATTAGCTCCGTTTTTAAATCAAAGAGTTTTTTAAAAAGTCATTAGGATTTTTACTCAAGTTCACCAAGAGAAATGTTACTTTGAAGTTTCGTGGTCTGGCCCTGAAACCGTGTGCATATTATATCAGACCTAAAATTTTTATATTGGTTTGAAAAAAAAGAGAATCGTGAATCGTCTACTTGTTTTAGTATAACTCCATTCACAGTGATTTCACATTTAGTCATACTTTCATTTCTTTCAAAAACCATCACATTCGATTTATCGACATTCATCAGCAAATCGCTTCTCTTGCATACATCGTAGACCTTCGTTACCAAGAATTGCAGTTCCTTTTTGTTGTTAGCAAAGAGTACACCATCGTCAGCATACAAAAGACAATTGACTTTTAAATCACCCATTTTTGCTCCCATTCTTAAGCCTTTCAGTTCTTTCATGCAGTTATCGATATACACGTTGAACAGCCATGGTGACATAACACATCCCTGCTTCACTCCTTTATGAATGTCAAACCACGATGTGTATGGCACAGGGTACGTACTCTTGTTAGCTGGGCAAAGTGAACATAAAATTGTATTTTGATAAAGAGGGTAAATAAATAAATAAATTAACTATAGTTCTATTAAGGATCATCTCTCATTTAATTATACCTCAGTGCATACTAAAGAAAATTTTCTGCCCAGCAAAATATGTTATTATTTAAAAGTCTTCACGAAACAGCTTTATTTGTGAAACAATAACTGCTAATTTTATAAAAACATTAAAATGGTCATCTCTATACTAAATACGCACAGCATCTAAAATAGCAGCCTGTATAGTAGACTGTCACCTTACTGACTGAATTCTCTATGTATCAAGAACACATTTTTTGTACATTCGTAAATGCAAAAACATATTTTTATAAGTTTGTTTGTTAATCATCATTCCCTTTCCTCATCTAATGGTGCATAAGGCACTGCAAAGGGTACACCAAACGAAGCGTATTTTGATAATGAAAATTGTTGATTGACCAGTCTTACGCTTTATGTGCCAGTCAGAAAAATTCTAGTAAAAAAATATTATTGTAAAAAAATATCCTAAGTTGTGGCGGAAATTAAACTCGAAATCTCTTTAGGTAGGCACATGCTCCGACCACCTCACCACGAGTTTAAAATACAAAAACAAAGCTTAAAAATGTATTTAATGTACTGCTGAATTTCATTTATTTAATTTAAATTATTTATTGACAATTCAGAGATGCCCATTAGAGGGTGAAAGCGCTAATTGGTCAAAATAAATAAGTGGGAGTGTACCAAGTATTTTTAAAATTAATAACTTATATGGAAATATAAGTTATTACATCATTACTCATTAAATGTTTACATAAACTTAAAATGTTTTAAGAAAATACTTAAATATCATGTAATGTGTTGGCAATATAAATAGTTTTATTTACTTTCGTAAACATTAAAAAGGGCATTATCATTGTACTCTTCTACAGACCACAATAATGACTATAGTAACAAAAGAAAAACAACTAAAAATAACAGCACGTTTGCTTTATGTCAAAGAGTCGGAGTTATATTCAATATTATGGTATTGAAGAATAGGGTGTTTCATTTATTGTAACCCTAAATCCACTCACAAATATTCAAAAAGCCATTAATCTTCATCAATATATTTTTTTAAAAGTCATTCTCTCATGAATCTATGGCATTATTTACAAATCTATAAGTAACACATATAAGACAACTAAATATACCTGAAAGTAAAACTATGGAAAATAAGAAAAAAAGAGAATCGATATAATAAATAATAATAGACTTTTTTTGAAAATTAAAAGACCGAATACTATAACATTATGAGATGACGTTTGACTATGATAAACTATTAAAAAATACTCTGGATATTTTTCAACAATATTTTGAATGTGTCCAAATTCTTGAAGACAAGGACCGGATTCAAATCCTTGGGGAGCAGTTAATATTAACATATTACAAAAGAGATGAAAAACATTTTGAAAAACGCATAAATAAAGATTTCAGCTTCTTAATTTCACAAACATCAACAGATTAAATAATTGAAGGAATATAGATGTTAAAATATGAGCATAATAGTGAATGTTACACAGTGTGCAAAGTGGTCACTTATACCAAAAATACCACTTAATACCACTTATAAAAAATACAAAAATTAACTAATTAGTACTACTAAACTTTAAAAAATGCAGTTCATCAGCAGTTGCTTATAGTTAAGTTCTAATATATGTGCATTATTTCATCTCTTAAATTCTATAAACATATAAAAACTATTATTACTATGGAAAAAAATAAAAATATCAACATCAAAAACACAATAATAATTTCAATATAAAAAACAACGTTCTAAAAGACAGATTATCAGCTAACGTCTTTCTCTCGAGCCAGATAAGTTTTTGGATTTTTTATATTTAATAAGAGCATATACATTTTTGGTATATTTTTGTATATCTCTGTTGTAATATGTAACTTTATATTTTTTGTATTTTGCGTTTATGTCTATACTCTTCAGACAGTATGTAAAATAAAGTGATTTTAAACAATAGTTCAGGAATCATTGCTATACCTAGTGAGATAATCAGCATCCATACTAACAATTCATTTATGTAATGTACCTTTTTTAACTTAATGACAAAATTCAGCCCCACTGGAAATAGGATACCAAAAATGTTTTCTTACGAGGGGTAAAAATTTAAGAATTAAATTGTATGTCAGTTTCTTGAAAATGTATGACAAAAATAATAAAAAATATTTCAATAAAAACGAACTACTTTGAACGCCGTCCCTAGTTCATATAAATCAACCAATGATAAGAGGGTTGTAGAAGATTTCTGGTTTACGGTAAGTTGATGGAGTAAACGGCAGAACTGACAGAGAAGAAACGGAAGAGAACATGATACGTCACACGCGGAGTGATTTCAGAAATACAAAGCTTTAAAAAATTATAGCGCTAATAATACGATATGAAAAAAAAATTGGCTTAGTTTAATTGTATTTTAACTAATAACAAAAAATAAAATATATCCACTAAATTTCCTCATAATTAAGAGTTTATATATGAATAGTAGGTTAGTTGTAGATATTTTAATTTTTCATATATTTTCTTGTATTAAATAAATTAATTTATATATTTTTATTTGTATAAACATGTTTATTCTGATCTTTCCGGCTGTTAATTTTTTTCTGTTATTCATTTTTTTAATAAATGTAAATAATATTAATAAGTTAGTATAAATATAATCTTCACCAACAAGCTACAGAAAATGGCTTGGTGGGATTTTAGTTTTAGTAAAAATATAACAAGTGATTTTTTTTTTAAATTGTAAAAATGTATAATTATACTATTTAAATAAAAAATAAATAAATAAATTTGTATTACCTTTTATTTAATCAAACATTATACACTGACTATACATAAACATTTAGAGTAATAAAACGTTACCGCTCTAGAGCCGCCCATACGGACAAAAATAATTCTAAGATTTACAATCACAAAATTAGCTAGAGTTTACAACAAAACGATGGACCGCAGCGGAGCAACGAAACCTCCCGATACGTCTGTTTTTTTATTTTTATATGGGAGTTGCTTTATTATTTACCTCGCTTACAATATACAATATTAATATTTCAAAAAGTGGATTTTTCTGCAATTAAATATCTTAAACTTTATCTAAACTATTGGGATCAGGAGGGACATATTAATGTGGGCTAGTCAGAAAATTCTCAGCATTTGCTCACGTGGAGAGGAAACCACTTAAAACTCTTTAAGAGAAGCCGGCCTGTTGACTACTTCCGTTCCACTAGAGGAGTGTTCGGCATTTTGTTCCCTACCGTTACGTCTGTTGTTATACCAAAAACCAAACAAAAAATTTGTAATGCTTTTATTATATGCAAAAGAGCGAAATACTGTATCTACATCTGTGGCGCATTATTACTCTGAGCATAAATCGATAAATTTGCTTTATATTCTTCTTCTTCTTCAGCCTTCTGTCCTTCATTGCTGGATATAGGCCTCTTCCATATCTTTCCATTTCTTTCGATCGGTTGCTGCTTGCAGCCAATTTTTACCTCCGACAGCAGCTATGTCATCGGACCATCTTTTTATAGGTCTTCTGACGTCTCGCTTATTCTCCCAAGGTCTCCATCTTAACATTTTAGGGATCCATCTTAGGTAGTCTTGTCTCGCAACATGTCCTGCCCATGCCACTCCAGTCCTGCTACGCGCTTCATGATATCCACTATTCTGTCTCTGTTCCTGATTTCCTTGCTTTATATAATTTGTCATGTATATATTTAATGTCTCTACTTATTGGATGCTCTTTTGCTTTATAAGTAATAGTTGCTTCTTGTATAATTTCTTCTGTTAAACCGTTGTACAGTTTAAGTCACCTTTTTTATTTTATTGTAAGGATAAAAATGTTCTCAATTCAAATAAACGTCTTATCCAATACGTTTTCAAAAAAAAATGAGATGCCACAGACATCTTAGAGATAGGAAACCTCTTTTTAACGTATTTATTAATTACATTTACTTATATGTATTTCCTTACCTATTTAAAAAAAAATATTTACAACAAAAGTCATTAAATCGAATTATTTCAATGGCTCAATAAACCTTTATTATAGATGAAAAACAATTTCAGTATAACATTGCTCCTGAGAATAAACTGGTTAGATTATAATGGTTACAAAGAAAGAAAAGTATAATTATCATAATTTTATTGTTATTTTTAAAATAAATAGACAGGCGCCGTGGCGCAGTTAGAAGGACAACTGTGAAACTGGCATCGCTGGTTCGATTCTGTTCGTATTTTGTAGGAAAACTGTGAAGATATTAAATTGATCGACACATTAGTGAAATTGTACATTCATTAGATACTTGATGCTTTAAATAAATAGATAATTCATTGTAAAATGCTCATATGCCAGTTTTGTATTTTTTTACTCATTATTTCTCGTCATCAAATCTAATGCAATTATTACACTCCTACTTTCCTTCATTCATCCTCCACCACTCCTTATCACTTTTCTTCTTTTTCCTTAGCACTATCTCATTGTTTTGTCTCTATTTCTTTTATTAGTATTTATATGAATAGTACTGTTTTGTTAGATAATTTATATCACGCCATTGTGAAAATCCCCTCAAGGGCGCTGTACAATAAATAAACATCCCAGCACGTCTTGCAGCTAAAGAGCGTATGGACGATTGAGATTCTAGTTCCTCGTTTCCAATTATAATCTATTCCAAATAAAACAGATAGGAGCTAGATTACAGCACGTCTTGCACCTACAGAGTGCATGGACGGTAAGTTGACAATGAAGCTTAGTGTTAGAATGATATTAAAATAAATATTTAAAAAAAACATATTAAGAAATAGGAGTTAGATTTAACAAGTCTTGCAGCTACTGAGCGCATGAACTCTTGAAAATTTTAGACCTCATTTACAAAATTGTAGCAAGATTACCAATCGTCTTGCAGCAACAATGCGCATGGACGAGTGGAATTCTAGCAACTTAAAATTATATCAATAAGTTTACAAAAAAATAAACACTGAGCGGTGTAGATTATTTGTCAATTGATTTTATTATTTTTAATAATTTTATTTTTTATATAGTTTAAACTGCCGCTGTATTTTATAACAATGAGAAAGTTCGTTGACTTTTTTTATTTTTTCAAATTGGTTAATAAACTGTTACACTAAGACATTTAAAAATATATGTATCGTATTATCAGCGCTCTGATTTTTAAAGTAACATATTTTTTAACGTACTTCGCGTGACGTCTCAAGTTCTCTTCCCTTTCTTATCGATGAGTTCTGATAAATCACCATTTGACTTACCGTTACCCGGAAACCTATCACACCTCTCTTATCATTGACTGATTCGGAAGAAATGGTGACGTCGTTTGAAGTAATTAAATTTTGAAATATAAAAAAAAAATATTTTTTTTTAGTACATTTTCAAGAAACTTTGCCGTATAGTTTAGTGCTCTAATTTTCACCGCGCGTAAAAATACATTTTTGTATTCAATTTCCCGTTGGGCCGAAGTTCCTCATCAAGTGAATGGCCTGACTATTTATGTACATATTTTTTTAAATAGTCTCGTTGTAAAAACATTTAACTCGTACAGCTGTTTGCATCCTAAATAAATAAAATAAAATTCAGAATACTGTTGTTACATTTTGTGCCCTTCGTAATCTGCATAGTGAACATAACTAAAACACAAGCTGCCTGTGTTAAAATGAATACCAGTCCATTGACTGAACGCGTTTGTGTTTTTTGTTCTTGCAGAGAAATCCTTGAAATACATAGAACATGACATGTATGTATCTAGAACAGATTGTTAGAATTTCCAAGAGGCAGGTTGTTGCATTACGCAAGCGTCTTCTCGGTTAATGTTATGAGAATATTTAACTCAGTGCCAGTCAACTAAGCGAGTCACTTTGAATATATTTTAGTGAGACCGATATCTCTGTAAACAGGCAAATCGGGCTGCGTATTGCCAAACTGGATACGGAATACAGGAGGGGCGAATCGTCTAAATAAGCGATTATGCGCAGCTTACCATTATATTTGACTCTCGGTAATAATATTTTATAGTAACCATGTTAATGGGAAAATAAATACAATAATTGTTCAACAATGTTTTGAGCATGTCCAAATGCCTGCAGACTGGCTGGATTTCCTTCCTAGGGAGTTATTAATATTTAAATTTGTTGCAACAGAGAGGGAAAACCTTTTTGAGAAGGGAATATAGAAGTACTTTTTTGGAGATTTTCTTTCTAACCCACAATTAATAAATCTTAGAAAAAAATATGTTAAACGTCCATGTGGGTTGACAGTTTTCAGAATTTTTAATTTTAAAATTATTTTGAACCATAAACATTCATCGAAATGTCAAATTTCGCAAATTGCGGGTTGGATGCTTTCTGCATAACATGATCCAATTACTTTGTCTGTATTGGTAAATAGTAGCCACTTTACACACTGTGTAACAATTACCATTCTGTCCATGTTTGAACATTGATTTTTCTTTAATTCTTCGAAACCTTCATTGATGCAAACGGGGTTTATCTGACTTATTTCACCTTCATATTGGGCAACGCCTGAAAATATTTATCTAAGTGAATACGTCTTCTAAGACCGGTTGGCTTATTAATATCAACTAACTGTTAATATCTGGACTTCCATATTCCCTTCTTTTGTTCTCCGTATTTGGTTGAATAATTATATTTTTGAAAGTTTTAATAATCCCATCCACCATTAAAGATGTTACTACATCATCTCTGTTTAAAACAGGTCTGAAGAAACATCTCCTTTCTCTTCCTTAATCTCTCCTCTTTTCGTTTTTCCTTTTTCCTCTTTTTTAATTTTTCCCATTGAGTAATAGTTTTGGTTTAAGGTAATTTATAAACAAATACGTTTATTTCTATTTTTATATATTTTAAACTTATTAATCTTTTTTTTCTATTGAATATGTTCTGTAACTTGAATTATAAAAATAAAACTTTTATTTTCTTGGTTGGTTGGAAGAAATTGCCATTTGGCAATAAGCCCGCCAATGTACAAATAACACTTTGTACAAAAAGTTAAATAAATAAAATAAAATAAATAAAATAAATAAAATAAATGAAATAAATGAAATAAATGAAATAAATGAAATAAATGAACTAAATAAAATAAAATAATTAATTAAGAAAATCTACAAAAAGGATTTATTGAATGTTGTATTTAAAGCAGCAACTGGTCCAACAGCCGTATCGCCTCCGCTTGATGACGGTTGTCACCGGAGTTTGATGCGTCCGTTATCGAATTTCAACTTTTCTTACAAAGTCTTACCACTCCGTATCCAGATTTTTGCTGACGCACCTATTCTCAAAACGCAATTCTCAGTTTGCAATTTTGGGCCCTAGTTAGGTGCCATTCGCATACATAGAGGAGAATAGATGTTATTCTGGAATTGTATAGGCGATATTCAGTTTTTACTGAGTCAATTTCTGATGTCCAGACAGCTTTCATGCTGTTCCCAGCTATTTTGGAAAGCTGCTATTTCCCGTGACGTACACTGTCAGGTATTAAAAACTCTCCACCCTTTCGATGACTTGGCCTGACAATCAGAAGATATTGGGCATCTAGGAAAGAAACGTTGCAAACAACATTGATTTTTCGAACATTCATTTTCAAACAAATACTAGAACAGCTTTTGCTGCATTCCCCTGCCCCGGGTGATCCCCATTCTGGTCCATAATACCCGTATGCAGAGACAAACCTTAAGGTGAGGAAAGTACAATCTATTGTCTTCACCTTCGGGTTATTCTCTGCATTGAATGTACTTTCCTCACCTTAAGTTTTGTCTCTGCATACGGGTAGAAGACGCAACAAACGCGGCTTTATGGCGCCCGGGGAATCTCAGTAAAGTTAAACATAGAAACGCAAGAACGTCTAATGATATCAAAAGAATCTACTGAATTTTTTAAATTTACAATGAATTTTTTAAATTAACAATAAATTATTTACGCAACAAATTTATTGAGTGGTAAAAGTATATATATAAATATTATTTTAGCTGGTGGTTCATCTAAACTGCTTAACTACTGATACCTTCCCCGTTCTAAGGCAGTGAACTATGTATTTTTTAATAATTTTAAAAAGTAATTACAGTTTTATTATTATGTGTGCTATTTCAGTCTTAAAAGTAAATAATAAATATACAATGAAAACACTAATAATACCAAAATCTCTATATCATAAGTCCTAAGTCATTTCTAGTAAAACAAGAAAACAGCTTACGCCTAATTATAAATATTATTTATATAAATCAGTCATTACACATCATTCAAACCCTGAGACCCAGAGAAGACTTAATTGATTAAGCACACGGTAGCAAAGCACAATGAAGCTATCTTTCTAGATATTTTATATGTTACAAAACAAACTGGAATCAAATATTATCTTATCGAAAATGGCAAATGGAGAACGGAAACGGAAATGAAGTGAAAGTTTAAATCTCTAGTTATTTTAAAACGGAAATCGTACGGTGGTATTTTGATTGGTGCATCGCACTCTCAATGTATGACGATTACAGCTAAAAAACGACGAGACGTTACACGCGGAGTAATTTAAAAAACACAAAACTTTAAAAAATCATAATGCTGGTAATGCGGTACATAAAAACGAAAAATTGGCTTAGTTTAACAGTCTATTAACAAATAAAAAAAACAACTATCTTCTGCATTCGAAATTTCATGTTTATTTTTATGTAGCTCAATCATAAATAAGTATTGACGTGCTAACAAATTCTCACCATGGATGTTTATCGTACTCGCAATCATAATGGAACATCCGTAAACACCTAATATTGAATGTGAAAATATTTGAGGATCTACGATGCAAATGTTAACGGATGCAGAAAACGAGGAAGACCGTGAAAGACATGGCACGATCAAGTCCATCAAATACTTGACGATGGACATGTCAAAAGTAGGCATAATCGGCGGGCGTGCATGAGAAGATGTATGAATGTAGAGGAAGCGAGGTCTGTATGCCAAGATAGAGTGTTATGGCGTTTTATTCTCTCGGCCTACCCCTACGGGAAAACGGCGTGATGGTTTGTTGTTGTTGAAAATATTTATGTTACCAGACGTATAATCCTGCTTCGCAATCACATTTAAATTTTTCTGGTGTAAATATGTAAAATATTCCAAAACTGCTATTTTATTTCTCTATTTATTATTTATCATGCTATTTATTGCATTTAGCCCGGGGTTGGCAAGCCAAATGTCAAGAAAAGCAGTCGTCATAGTAATTGTAATTTAATTTTCACTTGTTTGTATTAGATACTCTTTACTATTTTGCAAATGCAATATATTGTATTATTTTTTATAGTAAACGGCGATTTTTCGCTAATGAACTGTATTTATTTACAAGAAAAACAAAAAACAAACCGACACGAGCGTTGACTTAGAAATTACACACGCGTCGACTTATGACTGCGATAACTTAAGCATGTTTATTATTGTTTATTGTGATTGCTCAAATGCTTAGCATGTTTTTAAGCACGTCGATAACTATCGATGATACTGGGTATTGCTATTATAAACAGGTAGACAGAAAAAAGCCACGAAGACTGGTGGTTTTCGCAAACGAATTGAATGTGGGAAAGCACAATATCGTGTTTTGAAAAATCTCTTAACCCGGACAAAAGCGTGAAACTTTGAAGTGCAACGGACATCGGGATGTTTGAAATTCCGGAGAAATTCCTCAAAACGGAAAACACGATTGCTGGTCAGCCGATGCGATAGTCAGATTTCATCATCATGTATTTGCGGTCTCAAAATGTTAGCATACAAAATGCACATACATATATCAAATTTTTTTATCAATCAATTTTTACCACGCTCTTTGAAACTCGAATATCTTGACTCGAGCTAATCGTGTCAAATGCGCAGTGAGAATTGTAAAAAGGTAATCAATATCTACATGCTCAAGGACCCCAACTCCTCGGGGATGAAGTGCCTCCCGGCGGAGGCAATTTGGAGCGTCCGTTTTAAGGGCCTAGAAATCCTTCAGGTGCGTTACATCCCTTACAATAAGAGATATTTTCCTGCGATTGCACTATGTGATCAGGTCAGATGAGCTCCATTTAAGCAAATTACAAAACGTTATATTTTTAACATATTCGATATAAAACAATTTTATTTTGTGTTACTTCAAATATTTATTTTTTGAAAATTATATGTAAATCAGTGTCCCAGCCAATTTTCCAATAAAGAAAAACATTTTTGACTTTGGGATTTCGGTAAGGCTGGGATTAATTTTTGAACGTTAAATAAGAATATCGAAAAATGAAAAACTATTTGCAAATATGTTTTTTAACATTTGTATTTTCCAATTTTGTTGTGACCGACTGCGACAAGATGCAAGTTAATATATCAAATGAAATCAATTAAAATAAAAATGCTACTTTTAAAAGTAAAAAAGAGTTTTCTTTGGCTCTCAGAATGGTCGGCCGCTTGTCCCTGCCGCCCTGATCTTCACTTCGTCCTAGACCTGAATGAAGATTCCTCCGGCTTGAAGACCACTAAGTGAGCCAGGCTCTAAATGAACTGTTAAAAATATGCTCAGTGAGGAAGT
Organism: Micrasema longulum; assembly: GCF_059751315.1. Lineage (NCBI taxonomy): Eukaryota > Metazoa > Arthropoda > Insecta > Trichoptera > Brachycentridae > Micrasema > Micrasema longulum. Next base: position 141,271 of record NW_028278323.1, read on the forward strand.
TTTGCTCCGCAGAACTCTCCACTGAAACAGAATACGGGGCAACCAGTCTTCATAAGGAACGACAGCGTAAGCGCGACAGCACCCGGCTGCGATTTTTCCCTGAAAACGGGAGTCAGTCTTTTAAAAGTTCTTTTAGCCCTGCAAAAGAATGATAAGAAAGATAAAACCTGGCGTACAGCCCCTATATTTGTTCCACCGCGGATCACAGGGTCCCGCTGTCGCTAGCTACATGTCGTCCGGTCGCGGATTTACAACCCGAGGCCAGGAACTGGAGCAGTAGTCGGACTGAGAGTTTTTCGTTCGCCAAGTGACCGCCCGGCACCCTTCTGGTCCGGGCGCACGTACGCGTTGGCAACAGTCTTGTATTATGAAACAACATGGAAATGAAGTTTTAATGTATTTAAAGTCAATGTAATTTATATATTTATATATATTAAAGTGGTGTAATGGAGTTCCGAGGGTTGCCCTCTCATCTCCATGGTCTATGGTGAGTCGTGGCTTTGAGATGGGTTGTCTTGTCCCTGATATACGGGGTGCCAAATAGGCATTTTCGTGGTGGAAAGATAGATATTTTTTTTTTATACTTGTTTAGTTATTTAAGTTATTGTAAAAAATATTACAAAATAAAAAATACTTTTTTTTTTACATGTTTTTTTTTAATATTTAAAAATTATCGTTTCAAAATATTTTGAATTGCAGAAAACTATTTAAATAAATGTTATCTTGAAATGGAAATTTTTGTTTTCAATTAGGTGTGCAAATACGAGTATATTCAACTTTGAAATTTACCGTTCAAAATATAGTTCCACTCGAAATTATTGCATTCTTAAAATATTTTTTCTATTTGTTTTTTCATTTTTTATTTTGTTGCCTATTATTTTTTGGTTAATTTTATAAAAAAAATTATTTGTGAAGGTCAACAAACATGAGTTATTTATAAATAAAATATATCGAAGAAACGTAGAAAATAAGATGAAACTTAAATGCATTTTTAAAATACTTAATGCTATAAGTGATGTCCCATCTCTGTTGCAATCAATTTCTTTTCATGTTCCCAACCGTGTCACCAGAAGTTGAAATCTACTATTAATTCAATCTTCTAAGAGCAACTTTTGTTTTTATGCCCAGAATGTGTAGATAAGTCAATTCGTCACACAACTTGGAATACTTTGCAATTGATCTCTTGGCTTTTCGTGGATCTCTTGCCACTAAAACAGTGTGGGATGAAGATGGATTGGCATAGGTTGGCTCGAAGTCTTTTATGTTGACCGTGTTTTAAAACATCACATTTACCATTATTTTATTGTCCTTGCTTGTCTTTGCTACATAGTTCAGCTGGTTTCAAAGATGTTCGTCTAACCAAGTATCGTACATTTGTTTAAATGTTACTGTGTAAAATTTCAGCCCCGTACGTAAAGCAGAGATGCCACTCCTCCGACCCAAAGCTCCTGGGCTGCATCACGGAATCAGTGCTCCACCTGCGACCGTGGCTGGCCAGTGGTATCCCGGAGATCAAGATGCCCAGCGTGGAGCCTTTCCGAGTTGACCAGCTTAGCATCTCGCTCAGCACCGGACCCCAGGGGTACAAGGTCACACTGAGGGATGTGGATATCTCGGGGGCCAGCAACTTCACAGTCTCCAAGTTAAAGTAAGAAGAGGGAAGAATGATGATGGTGGTGCGGATTATGATTTTAATGGTAGTGGTGATGATGATTTGATGGCAATGATTTAAAGTAAAAAATCTTTTTTTTCGTAGCGTTCTCAATTTTTAAAATATATTAATAATTAACTATATTATGCCTATCGGTAAGCTTGAAGCATACTTTACTTGCCTATTTCGCGCTCTTTAAATTAAAAATCAGGTGGTGGTACAGCGGAGTTCGAACATTGGACTTCTGATCTCTGAGTCCGCGACTCTACCGCGGGAAGAAACACCGGTAATTACACAAAGGAGTTTGATAAACCTCTTTAGATTTCGCAAAACTTCAATCATGACATGAGAAAAAACTTGTACAAAAACGCCATTGAACGCACGATCATAAAACCTCTCAGGAAATGTTTAATTCCAGCAGCGATTTGAACAAATTACAATGATCACTTTTCTCGGTAGATATTTGCAATGCAATTTGCGGTCAGCAACCCGAGGATTTGTGCAATAGGACAGATGCTAAGGCACACTTGCTTAACGCATTCAAGGATCAACAAATGCACGGCAATGAGAGGCAATATTAGTTATTTATACGCAAATCTGTGTAGGTATACATTTTACCTTCATTTTCCTCCCGTAAATGATCTAAGTGAAATGAAAATCAGCTGCGAGGTGCATGATTTATGTATTAATATACACGGCACGCAGTGCCTTTTACATATGAAAAATTCGTAATTTAATAGAACATAGTATTTAATTTTTTTGTACACTTTAATATTGTCATTATTTTCTCTTCTTTAAAAGGAGAAAGAAGGGAGGACTGATAACTCCGTATTACTCCGTATAGATCCGCCGGCGAAAGGATTTTTAAGGTCCGAGTTAACAAAAAACCTTTTCTTTTATTTTTTAATTATTTCATTATTACTGTTATATTTTATTTGGAATAATGCGGGGTGGCTATTTCAATTTACGCTTTTTTCTTCTTTTTTTGACATTGTATTTAGTAGTGTATAGAAAACTATAATTTAGCTTTATTTGTATATATTTTTTGTTGTTGTAATGGCTGTTGTTTTCTTTTAATAAATAAATAAACACTTCAATATAATGTGAAAAAGAAAAAAATGTATCACGTCACATAACTACTATAACACAGTAGTTTTATGTAAAGAACATGCTTAGAAATATACTTTTTTTAAATAACGAATTAAAAAAAAAAAAAAAAACAATGTGTGCATATAATGTAAAGGTTTGATTAGCTAGACATTTGTAATTTAGTAGTTTTAGTTTTTTTTGTTATTTTTATATTCGTATAGAACTATTTATACTTTAATAATAAAAAATCTCCACCCTAGAACAGGCTGAGCCATGTTAAATGGAGACTACCCTAAACAGAGAACACTCCGTTTTTATGTTCTGTTACTAGTTTTATATATATTTCCTGTTATTAAATATGTATACTTATATTATGCAAAACATTTATGAAATGAACAAATAAAAAAAAAGCTTTAAATAAAAAAAAAAAGAACATTTATTTTTGAAGGTATATAATTTAAGTATATTAAATGCAAAGAGTAAATGAAGTAAATACGTAAATACACAAAAGTACTTATACAAAAGTAAACAAAGAAAGCATCAAAATTTAACCAATATTAATAACCGTTCATCACCTTTAAAATTATTAAATATAGTTAATTTATATAAACTATACTTTATGTTAAAAATATCAGCAACGTCAGAATAGTTTGTGACATTGAGATATATGTATTTGAATTAATACATTAAATGAATGAATCTCTTTGGCAATTTTTTTCTTTATGCGTTAGTAAGGAAGTCTTTTTTTATTTATATTAATTAAAAAACATATAATACAAAAAGTACATATTACACTCCCAGGAGTTATTAAAGAAACTTATTTGGGACCGTACATAAGAAAAAACTTTTTTTTGACAATACATAATATCATACATATTAATACATCCAAAATAGAAAGAAAACATTATTGTATAAGAAACGTAAAACACTATCTTTATAAATTTTATTAATAATTATCACTATCAAAATGATTTTAAAAATATTTTTAATTGCAACACTTCTGAATTTTTAATTCAATTTTTCGTGTCTTAGCTCATCGGGCAGTTTATTATATTCGGAATGGCCAATATTTTCAAGAACCTACTGCCGAACTTTGTTGCGCCAAACTTAGACACATGAAGATTCCCTGAGTAACGCGTATTGTAATTGTGAATATCATGACCAAATGTGTATTTTAAATTTGAGTGAGCAAAAAAGTTGAAAGTTGATTATTTAAAAAAAATTTAATCCGCACTATTTGTCAAAATATTTTTGTGGGTGTGCGGTGAGTACAATTTAGGTTTTCGGGTGACAACTGTCACCAAGCTGAGGTGATATGGATGTCTGGACTGCCTTTTGAGAGCCGCAAAGAGGATAGGCGGTGTCTGAGAATGTCGATAAATAGGTACTTGAACATTGTTTTTCTTACACTCTCTCGCAAAAGCCTCGCCAGTCGGACGGATTTTGCCTAAATAAAATAGACCAAATCGACGATTCTCTGTCCCGTTTTCTGCACCCTAAAACTGAACCGATTTGGTTGCTTTTTAAGAAAGAGTATCATAATGAAATTTTTTGTGTCGGTATTTTTTGCGGTTTTTAAAAATTATTTATCGTAATAGTTTATCGTACGTCCATAGACGTCAGATAAAACTTGTTATTTTTTTTGATTTTCGGTTTTTTAAATGGTCCTATAAGAAACAAATTATATTAAAATAATAATAATAAAAACATGGTTTTAGTTAATATCTAGAGTATGCAAAAAAAAACATTGCGCTAGTGCCATAATCCAGGGAGAAAATACGGAATAGGTTTGTATGAAGAAAAGTAAGACCGTGTTACCTCTTAATCAAGCTTGCCTTGCCTAAATTACTAGTATGCCAACGTCCAGGGCCCCGATTATACTGGGATGTTAATGAGTTTATCTTCAATTGTCCATAAAGTAAAATCGAATTTACTGTTTAAATAATCTGACATTCACATAAATTTATTTTTTAAATGTATTTAATTACATATTGCCGGTGGAGATACTAGAAATTTTGATTATTCTGTTTATAATTTTTTGAAAGCGTTACGATTTTTAAAATAATGTTTGCACAAAGAACGAAAATGACATCAACATTACATAATCTAATTGTTTGATCGGGCTGTGGTCCCGTGGCTAGTGTCTCGGACTCACGGCTCAAAGGTCCGTGGTTCGGATCCCACTCTACCCCAACTTGATTCCATTTTCTAATAGTGAGTTTTTTACAACTCGTTGAAAATGGCCCTCAAAATGAAATATTTGGGTAAATCATAAGAACGCAAATATATATATATTTTTTAATGGAATAACCCGCTAAGCCTCTATTTTGAGGATTGTCAGCAGGTGGGATAGAGGGGATATGGAAGAAGGTAATGAAAAATACACCACAACACCCAGACCAATTGAGAAAAAAATCTTTCTTGGATTTTTTTCTTGCAACTGGCGGGAATCGAGCCCGCGACGCCAGTTTCACAGATAGCCGTCTAACCAACTGCGCCACGGCGCCTGTCTGTTATTTTTATTAGTAATTTCTTTTGCCGTTAATTTCATTGTTTTACTTTGTTTTTTTTCACATACTGTCAATTTTTGTTTTATCGTTATTAATATCATGTCATTAAATTAGTATTTACTTGTTTTTTTCATGAACAATCAATGGCACGTAATTTAATTTTTTTGCCTTTAGAATGTTTTATAAATACATTGTGTTTCGTTCAATTTTCTACATTACTTTTTATACTAAAGTCCGAGGAGGAATTGGGGCGCGGGCGGTTGGAACAAAAAACATTGAAGTCCCATAGTAATTTAATAGTCCATATTTTAAATATGTTTATCTTAAATATTCTGATCCAAAAAAATATATAAAAAAAAGATCTTATACAAAAAAAAGGCAAAAATTTTGTTTTTACTTCGAGATACATTTGAAACAACTTTAAACCGCTCTTCTGAACGATTTACCAAATGTGGCATTTCAGCTTTAAGGTACAGATTACTATGAGCTATTTTAGAACGCCATTAACTTTTTAATAAAAGTACTCTAATCAAATCAAAGATCTCGGTCGATCAATAAAAAAGTTTGAAAAAAACTAAAAATAACTAAGAAAAAACCTTCTTCAATAACAAGATCCTTTATCGTGGGTTACCAAACTCGTTTAATATTAAAATTGAATAATGTAAAGTTGCTTCGTAACATTGACATGGTTTTTGCTTTATAAAGAAAAATACACGTTTATCGGAGGAGAAGTACAGTAACTTAAAAAATTGCGAAAATTAGTTTATTAATTAGAATTTATGTACAAATGTAATTACAGCAGGACCTCGACAGTTCGAACCCCAGCTAATCCGAACAACCTCCGTGGCTCTTATTATTTAAATCAGTTAATATTTCTTAGATGCGAAAGACTTTGATGCTGAAGATGACTTACCATTACGCATTTTTCAAAACGGAGGCTTTTCAAAAGTAGGTATTAACAATTTATTGATAAGCAGTGCAGATATTGAGTGTCTGGAGCCTTTAACTGATGAAGACACAGTAAGAAAAGTAAGAAATGAGAATGACAGCGAAAACGAAAAAGAATTTGAGGCATCTCAAACCCGTTGCAAGGATTCCACAGATCCAAGCTGTGTGCCTTAAATATTATTTTTTTTTTCTATACACAAATTATTTACATGAAAATATTAATACAAAAATACACTTTAGAAAAATACACCTTAAAATTAAGCTACGACATGAATTGGAAAAAATGCCCACAAAGACTACAGCGTCTGAGCGTGGGCCATTCCTTTTTTAATTATTAAAATGTTTACAGCACATATATTTGGTATGACATGACCATGAAAAGAAAAGAAAAGAAAAGAAAAGAAAAGAAAAGAAAAGAAAAGAAAAGAAAAGAAAAGAAAAGAAAAAGAAAAGAAAGGGTAAGAAAAGAAAAATTAAAGAAAAACCAAATTAACATATGCTGAAATTACGAAAATATTATTTATTTGCAGTATGCATTTAAAAAAAAGGTTTTTAATTTAAAGAATGTGTCTATTTGCTCTTTCTATGCTAATCCAAGACATCAAACCTACTTAAAACTGTACCAGTGATTTAATGTTTTGTAGTTCCGTGGTTAGAAGATTGAAGGATCTTGGACCAACATGTAAAGAGTGGGGGGATAAAGTCGCTACTTCAATTCCAGAAAAAATACTTTTACGTTCATTAAGGGATAAAGCGTGAAATAAAATTCAATAAAGCACTATATTGGAATTCTTATAAGAAGTGTGATTAACAGTATTAAACTTTAATAATATAACGTTTTGCATGATTAAAACAAACGTTTAGTTACCAAAAAATGTTTTATTTCTAAAAATGCCTTTCAAAATATCTGCATACTATAATACGTACGCTTTGTAAATCCGAACAGGGTATAACTTTTAAGTGTTCGGACTATCGTGGCCCTGCTATAGCGCTTTTTTTTTATTTTTATATTTATTGGTTTTTCTTTCCTTATAATTATATGGGTGTACAGTAGATGTGAATAATAATTGAACGAAATGTTTGTGGGTATACCAATTTAATCAGTTTTTGTTAACAGCACAATTTCATGAACAAAATTACGCATATGTGCTGTTACATACATGCACACACATATCCGTACACCCAATCCACGTGTATTTATAGACATACATATAGATTACACAAACACCACTCTGTCAGATTTAAAATTTACACTAAAAATGTATTATGTAACTTAGTAGACATTATAATAATAAATATGTACATCTCCCCTCCCCTCCTTATCCCCTCTTCAAGCATTTTTGTCCTTATCCCACCCAATTTACAGTAACTTAATGTTCTTGAAATAAATATTTAAAAAAACTTTTATTATTGAGTACATGAAAATAACATTTTTATCTGTATACATTGTATCTATTTATTTAATATGTAATATATTTTCTTTACTAACTTTGTATACTATGTGGAAATCTGTTATTAGTTCTGATTTAATACACTTTATCTGTTTGTTTACTAAAAATATGTATGTAGAACTGTTGATTTCAGAAAATAAAGTAAAATAAAATAAAATAAAATAAAATGAAATATTTAGTTTAACATTTTTTATGTTACTGTAGTTATCCTATCACACTCAGGTACTCCAAAGATGTAAACAAAATAAGCGTTTTTATATTGAGACGGTACTCCAATTATATGACCATTAAGAGTACTTAAGTACTAGACTAACGTGTTGCATAACCTTCAAATTTAAATCTCTTTTATGTTGGTAGGTGCGCATGAGCTGTAATCTGTAATTAACAAAAATGATTTGATATTTAACGTTGGGGTATTTCCAAAGGTATATTTCATTTTGTTTCTTTATTCATAATTACCACCATAATTGTTTTTTAAATTATTATAAATTTTCTAAGATATAATAATTATGTGAATAAAAATAAAATTCACATTACTAAAAAAAAGCTTAAAACTAATAAAGAGACCGCCCGCCATTTGGAGAAAAATACCCACAAAGACTTTAACGTCTGAGCGTCGGCCTTTCGTTTTTTTTTATAAAACTCTGTAGTTATTTATTTATTTATTTTAAAGAAACAAACAGTCATCAAAGATATAATAACATTTTTAAAGAAAATACAGTTTAAAGACAGACCAGCAAAGTTTCTAAATAAAAATCATACATATTATTAAATTGTGTTACAACAAACAGATGTGTATTTGTATGAGAGTAAGTGTAGATGTGTATTTATGTGTATTAGTGTGGGAGTAAATGTTCAGGAGTGTGCATCATTAAATAGTAAGTGAGATCGTATCGCAGCTAAAAATAATAAGTCTTAATTTATTTTTATATAAATTAAGGGGTATGTAAAATATATCAATAGATAATAAAAACATTATAATTAGAGCAAGAACGATAGAGGAAAGAGTGTTGTGAATAGTTAGTGCTACAGACTGGCAGATGGAATAAATATTTATTTTTTGCCACGCGAAAGGGGACATTAAAATTAATTTGGAAGAGTAGGTTAAAAGAGTCTACTTTATTACTTAATAATTTTTGTAAATAGCATAATTCAAATACAGTGCGTCTATTTTCAAGGGTAAAAAATCCATTTTGTTTGGCAGATTGGCTGTAAGTACAAAGCGTTTTATTGTTTTTATAATCTAGGTATTTAAAAAATTTTCGTTTAACATTTTTAATCCTTTCTATGTTTGTTATGTATTGTGGGCTCCACCCAACGGATGCAAACTCCAAATTACTGCGTACAAAAGTGTTGTATAAAGTTTTTAATTTATTTGTTTTTTTAAAAGGTTTGGAAATCCTTAAAATGAAGCCCAGCATTTGGTAAGCTTTTTCAACAATAGAATTTATATGAGACCCGAACAGCACATAAATACAATATGACACAAAAGTCTAGAAGGAAACTAATTTATACAGATGTTTATGAGTTTTTGTGGTTTGAAGGAAAAATACTCTTTTTTTTTTTACATAAAAAATAAAATCAACTAAAAACTAGAAAATTAAGAATAGGCAGAAAATACTAATGACTCAAAAAATATAAAGTAAGGAAAGAAAAACAAGATAAGAGTATGCCGGTTTAACATGCAGACTAATAAAAAAACCTCTACAAAACAATATTTATTTTTATTACAACAATTTTTCAGAAAAGGCGTATGTCTGTATGTTTATAATAATTAAAAAGTTTAGTGTTTTTAAAAAAAATATGTATTTGTTTATAGACAATTCAATAAGGTCAAAAAAATTTTTTTTTTAATTTTATATATCGTATTATCAGCGCTACGATTTCTTAAAGTTTCGCATTTCTGAAATAACTCCGCATGTGACGTCAAATGATCAGTTCTGCTCATTGGTCTATTCACGGTAAGCAAACCGGAAATCTTCCATGACTCTCTGATCATTAAAAAAAAATACAAAAAATTCGTACGTTTTCAGGGAACTTTGTTTTGCAATTGAGTGATCCAATTTTAACCGCGCACAAGAAAACATTTACTGTATCCAATTTCCCGTAGTGCTAAAGTTCCTCATTTCATATCCGCTCCCTAGTTGGAGCACATTATGATATCCACAAAGAGCCGCCAGGAATCTCTGTTAGCTGCCAGCAGTTCTGAAATGAATTACCGATAAATAGTCGGCAGCGGACGTCCAGTTTCAATATTAAGAGAAAATTATTTTCTTCACACCAATTAAACAAATTATTAATATTTTATTGCAGAGTTTCACAATTACTAGAGTCCGTTATTTCTTTAAAATTAAATCAATAAAATTATTAAAATTAAAATTCAATATCGTCCGCAATTTATCTCTCCCACTTTTTATATTATTTAAAAAGTCTCTCCAGGAATGTGTTTTTCCATCTCAATGGAAGAAAGCAAACATCACACCCATATTTAAATCTGGATCAAAAAATGACGCAAACAACTATAGGCCAATTTCAATACTATCGACATTCGCTAAATTATTTGAAAAAATTATTTATGAAAAATTATTCCATGCAGTAAAATCCTATATCTGTCCTCAACAACATGGCTTTTTCTCCGGACGCTCGACCGTTACAAACCTTACTTTATTTACAAATGATATTTTAAACACAATGGAAAGTGGTTTCCAAACTGATGCTATATATACTGACTACAGCAAAGCCTTTGACAAAGTTGACCATTCAGTCTTAACACGCAAACTTTTGGCTATAGGTATACATGGTGATCTTCTGCGCTGGCTGATATCATATATTAGTAATCGATGTCAATCGGTAGTAATTGGTGGGTATAAATCTGACTGGGCAGAAATCTCCTCTGGTGTTCCCCAGGGAAGTCTACTCGGTCCCCTATTATTTCTTTTATATATAAATGACATTGATGTTTGCTTTCGTTATTCAAAATTTCTTCTTTATGCCGATGATATGAAAATATACGCTAAAGTTAAATCTCAAGAAGATTGCCTAATGATTCAAGACGATCTTAATCGTCTAACTGACTATTGTATTAAAAATAAACTGTTTTTGAATATAAATAAATGTGTCTGTATTACATTCACAAGGAAAAGAAAAATTCTTAATTTTGATTACAAACTAAACAATAATGTACTAATGAGAAAGCACGAAATTAAAGATCTTGGGATTGTTTTAGACTCAAAACTACTTTTTGAATCGCATATCAATAAAATTACCTCCAAAGCATTGAGCATGTTAGGTTTCATAATTCGAATGAGTAAACACTTTAATAATCCAAAGGCCCTTATTTCATTATATTATACATTTGTCAGAAGCCATTTGGAATACGCCTCTCAGATATGGAATCCCCAGTATGCCATATATATAAGTAGAATAGAAAATATTCAAAACAAATTTATAAAGTACCTTAAATACAAAACCGGTATTTCTTATGTATCTACTCTCACTGTCTCCACCTTCCATGGAATCATTTCTCTACAATACCGCAGAGTGTGTGCGGACCAACTACTGCTTTACAAAATTGTGACAGGAATGGTTGACTGTACAGAGCTGCTTGGTTTAATAACAATACATGTGCCAGCCAGGATTTGTAGACGGTACCACCTGTTTCATGTACCAACAAGTAAAACATCGTATGTTAAAAATGCTTTTTTTCGTAGGACTTTTTCAATGTACAATACAAAATTTAAAAATATAGATTATACAAACATCACTCTGTCAGATTTAAAATTTAAACTAAAAATGTATTATGTAACTTAGTAGACATTATAATAATAAATATGTACATTCCCCCCCCCCCTCCTTATCCTATCTTCAAGCATTTTTGTCCTTATCCCGCCCAATTTACAGTAACTTAATGTTCTTAAAATTAATATTTAAAATATCTTTGATTATTGAGTACTTGAAAATAACATTTTTATATGTATAAATTGTATGTATTTATTTGATATGTAATATATATATTCTTTACTAACTTTGTATACTATGTGGAAATCTGTTATTGGTTCTGAGTTTATACACTATATCTGTTTGTTTACTAAAAATATGTATGTAGAACTGTTGATTTCCCTAATAAAATAAAAATAAAATAAAAAGCAAAACTTCGACATCATAGAAACAGGATGTAATGTCATTTACAAAAATTAGAAACAGAACAGGCCCAAGGTGACTGCCCTGTGGGAGACCTATAGAGGAAGAGAAACAGTCTGATTTTACATTTTTGATCTATACATATAGAGATCTGTCAGAGAGATACTAGTAGGCTCGAAATCAATAGAGAATAGCCTCGCAAAAACCCAAACCATGCAATTTACTAAGCAATATGAGAGTGAATATTTATTAATTTATTTTTATTTATTTATTAAAATTTATTTAATTTTATATATGTATACGGCCTAAACCAATTACAAAAGTTACATGAAGAAACATAAATACAAGAAACAAAACAAAAAGAACATAAAACTAAGTAGCAAAGACAAACAAGGACAAAACAATAATTGTGTACAATATATTTAAAAAAACATAAGACATAAGACTTCGAGCTAAACCATGCCAATCCAACTTCATCCCACACTGTTTAGTCGCGAAGAGATCTACGAAAAGCCGGAAGATCTATCCCAAAGAATTCCAAGTCGTGTGATGAATTGACTAATCTACACATTCTGGAAATTGGGCCATAAAAACAAAAGTTGCTCCTAAAAGATTTAATAAATAGCAGATTTTAGTGAGCAATAAAGGGAAAAGAGTTTTGATTGTATTAATATTTTTGAAGTAATTTGAAATGAAGAAATTTATGTTTAAATGATTTTTTAAAATTTACGGTAGTAATGCATTTTTGAATTCCAGGTTGAGTGAAAATGGGAAACCGTTCGAGGCGAGAGTGAAGATGCCTCAGCTGCGAATCCAGTCACGGTACACCAGCAGTGGAGTTCTCTTCATCATACCAGCAAGTGGAAATGGAAACTTTAACGGAATCCTTGGTAAGTTGTTCAAATCGCCCCTCTCTCAAACTCTCGGTAAATTGTCGTATCTGACAATCATAATCATGGCAATCAGTCATGTTGATCCACTGAACCTTATCGCCTCCACTCAGCAGCGTGCACAAGATCTTTAATCCCGGTAAAATGAAAGAAAAAAAATCTCCTAACTGAAACAAAAATACCTTCATTCCAATTCTACATCGACGTTTTTTTTTAAGTGTAGGATTTAGATAGTTGTTAAGGTATGAAGCTAAATATTAAACTCAATATATTTTTATTTCATTAAACTTTTTGAATATAATGTTGATTGTACATTGGCAGGCTTATTGCCAAATGGCAATTTCTTCCAACCAACCAATAAAATAACAGTTTAAATGCCCGTAATTCAAGTTACAAAACAAATTCTATAGGTGCAAAAATAAAAAAGCTAAAGATACATGAAAATTGAAATAACTGGATTTTAAAATAAATTACATTCAATCAATACTATTACTCAATGGGAAAAGGGAAAAAAAAGGCAAAAGGAAAGGAAGAGAGATTAAAGAAGTGAAAGGAGATATTTTTTCAGACGTGATTTAAACAGAGATACTGTAGTAACATTTTGATGGTGGATGGGAGATGATTCCACAGTTGAGCGGCATGGACACTATAGGAGTAAGAGAAGAAAGAGAAATTGTGGATGGGTATTGAGAGAGTTCTTTGAGAATCAGAACGAAGAGGTAAATCATGAACTAAAAAGCTTTGAAATTTTTCACGGTGATAAATATATAATATTATATTACAGCGGAGGTAAGAACATTTTATGTAAGGGAACAAAGAAGTCTAGACATTTATAAGGCTTATGACCTGTTATTGGCTGGTTTAAGTAGCCACTTTACACACTTTGTAACATTCACCATTCTGTCTATGTTTGATGACCTACATACAAGGCACCGTCGAAAAAATGTTGAAATTTTGTGATTTCTTTAAAAAAAAAAAAAAGAAATATTTGCGTTCTTTTTATTTACACAAATATTTCTATTTTAGGGGCATTTGCAACGAGTAATACATAACTAACAATTAGAAAATAGGAATCAAGTTGAGGGAGAGTAAGGTTTGAGCCTCGGACCTCTGATCCGTGAGTCCGCACGGGACCTCAACCCGATTCAACCTTCTTTTCCAAACTTTTTCTTAAATTAATTGGTTTTTGTCGACAATATTTTGAGTTTGTCCACACTTTCGTAAAAAAGGACTGGATTCAACCCCTCGGATAGTGGTTTCCAACCTGGGAGGCGTTATTGCCAGAAAAGACAGAATTATCATGCGATAGCTCACTAAAACAAAATGTTTAGAAATGAAACCTTAATTCAATTTTGGATGAATCTTAGCGGAGAGTATGAATCTTTGTACTCGTATTACAAAGAAACGCAGGTACTTTTACAGTTTGTAACGTCTTATTTATGCGAAATGGGCTATTCGGCACTAGCTGAAATGAAAACAAAATATCGAGCCAAGTTAGTAGTCGAAAAGCAGATAGGGGTGGCCTCTCCACATTGCTCCCAAGATTCGAAAAATCTTGTGCCAATAAAAAACAACAACCCTCGCACTCAATTTTTAGATTATATACTACCCTCCAAAATAAATACACATGAACGCAATACGAGGGTACATTGAGGGTACTATTTGCAAACCCGGCAAAATCCATCTTTCTTTTCTTTTGTGCAAATCACAAAAAACCGATACAATACTTAACTTATTTTTTTTGTTTTAATCAGTAAATATTTTATACGTAAGCAGTGATGTCATAAGCATGATCATGTCGAGAAACAGTACTGGAATAATAAATATAATTTCATACATTCCAACTTTACGATACTCAAGTAGAGGTTGCTATGTTTGCACAACAAACCCGATAATTCAAAAGTCAAGTTCTTACAAATAAAGCCGTATTTTTAACTGAGAATGTTATAATTATTGTAAAAAATTGTATTCTGAATAAGTTTCAATTAATATCTCACTTTTTTTAGATTTTGAATTTTGCCGGGTTTGCAAGTAGTACCCTCAAATAAGTTATAGCATAACCTTGTTATTACTTTCTTGATTTTAATTTAAAGTTTTTTTGTTGTAATAAAGTTTTTGTATTTAAAACGTGTCCATATTTTTATAGCTATTAAAAAATTTTAAAAAAGATGGAGCCGCGGATTTTTTTTTTGGGTGGCGCACTAGCATAAAGGTTGGAAACCGCTTCCCTAAGGAATTAATAAGACTAACAAATTATAACAGAGATGAAGAACATCTTAGAGAAGAGTATGTACGAGTATGGGTATTATTTACATGGCTAATGTCTTATTGTCGGCTGGTTTAAGTTGCCTCATTCCGTACCGTAAGATTCACAATCAATGTTTGAACATCCATTTTATCAAATAGTATGCCACTAAAATCTCTTCACTATTAATAAAATAATTTAAATTTTAAATTTAAATATCCGTTGGTTTAAAATATATGATCTTTGTAATCAAGCTTTCGGGTCTAGCTCGAGGTATTAGCAATCTTCATTTTTTGTTAACAATGTCGAAATGTGTAATAACACGTGTTATGAAAGATTTCAACGTTATAAAGTTGCAAAATGATAGAATTTTTGATTAATGAACTGGCATATATTGCTTGATTTGATCAGATACAAATTTCTGTAATTATCGGATTAAAATGAAACAAATATTTTAATTGACGCTCTAATCCTCAGTATACGTTATTAGAGAAGCGTAACATGATAATTGGAAATTTTTCGATTGCTTAAAACCATTGACATACTTAATAAAATTAATCTTTGTCCCGAAATAAATTGGTAGATTTGAATTAAAAGTTATTCGCGGTATTTAAGGGCCAGACCGCGAAATAGAATTATATCCATTCCTAAAGCATACCTTGATAAAGAAGCACTTGCAGTTCTGAAACCAGTAGGTAGTTAAATAAATAATAATTGATTAAAGTAAAAAAAAAAAAAACTTTATTAAAAACACACATGTAACAAAAAAATTACCCGTCTTAACATGTCACTGTTCAAAATCCCAAGACTTAAAAAACGTAGAAATTGACTTTATATTACACATATAAGAGTATATGTTTAATTTACTAAATGGCTTAATTGATGTACCATCGTTACTGGAACAAGTGGCATTTAGTGTTCCGATCCGCCGCTTGCGAAATAATAATGTGCTATTCCTTGATCAGCGCAGCGTAAACTATGGCTTGCATGCACCAATGTCCCGAATGTGTCGCATTGTTAACTCAAACAAGATCTGGACTTTTTTAGTGTAAGTCTTTTTGGATTAAAACAATCACTTAGATTGACCAGATGTTGTCCTGAGGTAGTTATTATAATGTAATTGTTTGTCCTAGTTTTAATTTTCCATGGTCATATTTTATTTTTTAAATTTTTTTATTTATTGTTATTATATTTTTGTATTTTTTTTTTAATATGCATAAGAGGTAAAACAGAGTATTCAAAAAAGAATAATTACATAGTAATAAAATACATAATAATAAACAAAAAAATCCCACAAACGTATGGCCTGTTCGTGAGAATACAAGAAATGTTGATGAATTTTTTGCTCCTATAATAAATAAACAGGTATAATATTTTTGAATAATATAAAAAAGAGAAAAGAAAATATTCTGTAAAAGATTAGAAGGTATTCTTTTATTTTTGAGTAATTAAAAAAGAAAATACAAAAGGAAAAAAATATAAAAATATTCCTTAATATTGAAGGGCAATAAAATATATCATAAAAAATGAGTTAATATCTTGAGTTTGAATCCAGGATAGTGAGTGATTTTTAAAAGAAGGAAATTTTTGAAAGTTTGTGATAAACGAAACATTATCAGTAAAAAAAATATTTATTTCAATTGTGCCTAAACATATTTTAATGAAACGTATTTACCATTGTTAAATGGACTTAACTAATTGAAATAAATAAATAAACGCAGGAAATTCTTAGCTAGTCGGGACCTGAAACAAAGAACCTCTGTACATTTTATAACAGTGAAATAAACAAATAAATAACGAATAAGAAAGTTAATACTTAAATTTCAAATATAAATTTAATATTTTTTCCTTTTTCAGATGGGGTAACAGCTGACCTCAAGGGCCAAGTTGTCTCCAGAAATGTGAACGGAGAACGCTATCTTCAAGTGAAATCCCTGGACTTAGATCTCCATGTTAAGAATGTCAAAATGGGAGTCAAAAAGATATTCAATAACAACAGGATACTCAGTAAGTGTCTCGATTTAATTTCTTAGATTTAGATAGGTTGAGAAAAAGATTTTTCATGCTGTTTTTTTAGTTTTTCGTGTGATATAATTATGATATACTGAAGTTTTTAAATTCTAAAAATCAAAATGGACAAAATTATGGAATTTTTAATTGGTAACACTTCCAAGTGCCAACCCCTGTATAGCACAGAAACTTACTTTTTGTTACAAATAAATTCTATTCATAATAACAAACACGTTTTATGAGTAATGACTAGTTTGACAAAAATGTATTGCCAGCTGATAATGACCTACAGGCGTTGATTGGTTGGTTCAGCCGAATGAATCTCACCCAGATGATAAAAGTTTCAGCTCCATTACTTCGCAAAAGTCAACAGATGAAAGAATTGAGGAAATGTAGATGTTAAAACATGGGCAGAATGGTGAATGTTGCGCAGTGTGTAAAGTGGCCACTTAAACCAGCTAATGTAGCATAAGGCATGTGCCAAAATGATATAAAATGTCTCCCTTGGCACGGAACACTCGAGTATAACAACACATCATCAAAGTAAAAAAAAAAACATAAATTTTAAAAGAACAAATAAATTAATTAAAAGTCATAGGCCCAGTAAATGCCCAGACCTCCAATTTTTCTTCTCAAAAATTTTTAAGCACTCTGTTGCAACAAATTTAGATCTAAAATTATTCAAGGCTAGATCTGACTGAACTTGAATATAAATATTTCCATACGTGCGTAATGAGTGAAAAAATATAAAAACAGGATTCTTAAACAAATTAATATTTACATATTTGGATAGTTAAATTTATGTTTGATTTACAAAGTACCATTCTTGACTTTTTAGAAAAACATAATGGTATAATATGCTTTATCTTTATATATATAATTCCTCTATACGTGTGATGTCACCAAATCCTCCTAAACGGCTCAACCGATGTACGTGCGGTTTTCAGAGAAATATAGATCTTTGCGCTGTGCGTGTTCGTAGATATTAAAATCTTCAACACAACATGTAAAAAAAAGTAATGAGCATAAATGTTTTATTCATCGATATACCAGGGTTGCATTCGAGGAGAATGCTTTTACAAAAAAATTGAATAATGTTGTTTTTTTTGTATAAAAAAGTTTGTTTTCAAATGTTTACAAACAGCATTGGTTTTTTGTGGATCTGAGTCAGATTTTTTCCTTAAATTTCTAATAATTTCTACCCATTTATTAATTTTGACTGGATTTTTGGTAAAACTAAAATAATATTAAATTCAATACATTCTTAAAAATCGTATTCCAACATAAGTACACCCACCTGTTGGTGAGACGACCGGAGTTTGACGTTTGCAAAAAGAATGCCATATTTGAAAAAATATTTATTTTATGTTTTGGAATTCAGGTACCTACTTAAATTCATTTTGGAATTTAATCACAAACAAGTATCTAGTTACCTTTTTATCAATGAAAAGTCTTTTTCCAACGTAATAAATAGCAGGCAAGCCAACGTTTGGGCAGGACAACGTCTGTCGGGTCCGCTAGTAATAGATAAATGTATACCCAACACAGAATCTAGTAGTTTTCAATACATTTTTGGCTGTATTGTGATATTAAAAGATATCGTCGGGCCAGTGCCAAAGTCGCGAATCTGCATTTACGCCAGTTTTGAGTTAAATCCGTATTTAATATTTCTAATATCAACTTATTGAATACGTATTTAATACCAGGGAGTTTATATATAAAGCTAGTGAATTATAAAATTAATACTGAGCATCCTCTTGTTAGGAGTCTCCATCTAGCATGGCTCAGTCTGTTCTAAGATGGAGATTTTTTGTGTTTTAATGTATACGGTGGCCTCCGTGGTGTAGTGGTCAAGACGCTTGACTCACGCTCGGAAGGTTCTGGGTTTGATTCCCGGAGAGAACACAACAAATTAAATGTGATTTTTCTCAAGCCTGGGTGTTTTGTAATTGGGCCTCCTGGCCTGTTGTGGTGCAAAAAAAATAAGTACATTTATATTATTATAACAATAATAAAAAATGTAAATACATAGCTATCTAAATATAAGAATTTTATCACCATTAAATAATAAATAAGAATATAAAAAATATATGTACCAATGATATAAAGTAATACATTTATTAGTCTCTACATATGTGTTTTAGAAAAATCCCTAGCTACGCTACTCTAATAAATAATTTAATCGCTCTAAAAATATTTCATGATTTAATGCCAAACATAAATGACTCAAAATGTAAAATAAATTTAAAAATAAAAATAATCACGAGTATATGTGCAGTTATTTTTATTTTTCCATTTATTTTACATTTTGAGTCCTTTATGTTTGACATTAAATCGTTAAATATTTTTAGAGCAATTAAATAATATATTTTTAACCAAAAAAAAAAAAATACAAGTAGGACAATACAATTAAATTATGTTGCCGTAGGAGTGTTTATATTTTGTTGAATTCTTTTGACCTCACTTAATTTATCATAAAATTTAAGCAATAGGCAACTCACAAACCATAGTGTTGAGGAGTGGATGAGGTGTGAAGAGTACCTCGTCCTAGGAGGAGGAAAATTGGTAAGTGGACTGTATTGTCAGGAATGAAAGTTGCGCAACTCCACTAACCTGATGAGATGATGAGGTGTGACGTGTGCTGGAACCTAGCTGGTGAAGCTGGCGGTCGTGAGACGCTGGCACAGCTCGCTTGATGATGCATTAGTTGAGCACTTCATTTGTTTGATGTCAAATTAGTACTTATAATATAATGTTTTTTTCGTACGTATAATTATTGTTACATGGAGTGCGCTAGGAAATGGGAAGGACGGGTAGGTAGGTGTAGATAAGGTTGAAAATTGGTCCGAACACATAGACACGCTTTTGCAAAAAAATCTATAAAAAACAAAATTAAATACTTCTATCATTAATTTGATCAAAAATGGTATTTTGAACTTTGTTTGCGATCTTATAACTAGACTTAACACCTATATTTAAAATAATTATATTTATTTTTTATTGTGTATGCAGAAAATTGGTAGAATTCCATATTTAATTTGGTAATGTATCCAAAATAAAACAAGTTTATTGTTTATTTAATTCTACTTTATTTTTTATAAAATATACAAAGGGTATATTGTGATGCATTTCGTCTTGTTAGGACATTTTCAAAGTAGAATTATAATCCAATAAATTTGTTTTATTTTGGATACATTACCAAATTAATTATATTTCTGCCATTCCTATACATTTTTTTATACTATTTTAAGAACATGTACCTATGTTTCCTGATTATGTGTTTTCTGTATACCTGCAAATAAAATTATTAAACCTATCTATAATATATTGAATATAACAAATTTCGAGAAAGCAACAAAACCAACATGTACAAATTGAAGACCTTGGCAGAAAAACAACAAATGTCTAAAATTTTATCAAACTGTTTTATTGCCTTAATATTATTTAGTGCCCGTCCTCTTTCCGATACTAGTTTATAAATAAGGTCAAAACAACCAATACCCACTAAATCACTAGATAAAAATATCGTGTTTGTGGAAAAACAACAAATGTCCTTCACGATTTGTTTTAATACAGTATTTTTCTTTCTGTCATTTTTAGTGTGCAGTTTGAAAGTGAACGTTCAATTTACAGCAATTTTGTACTAAATCTGAATTGTTTTATTTAAAATTGATGTTTTGAGTGTGCAAGTATCTGAAAAACCTAAAACGAGGGTTGTAAGTGAGTGTAAAAAAAATAATGAAGATTTGCAAAGTCAAAGGATTGACTCATAGCATATTAGTCAAGCCAGAAACATCCAATTTTTATAATGTGAAAGATTCATTGAAACAATTCTTTAAGCCGTCGTTTGGAAAAAACTTTGAGTTAAGAAAAATCGGAAAATACAAAATAGACAAAGATAGAGAGTTTTGTGCGTTTACATAGCCAAATATAAAATCTAGAAGTCCAAATTGCAAATGATTTAAAAACAATCAAATGAAAATAAATATTGAATATTTCAATTCTTAAAATCTTCTTTGTAGACATTCAAAGTTTTTTGTTTTAAATAGCCGAAATATTTTGTGAAAGGTTGCAGTTTTTTTAAAGGTACATCCGGGTAACATCTTAGCGCAAGGCACAGCTGACCGCATCATTCCTCTTAATAAAACTCAGACAGACCTTATTGTCGTCTCTGTGGCATCGGGTTAAACAATTCAGATTTCATATGTAAAACTTGACGTAAATTGTCAAGATTTAGACAGATGTAATGATAATCCATTAAAAAGATGGTAATATACCATAAATTTTAAATATAAAAAATATAATGGGGTTTTAGGAAGCCTTTAATTATGGACAAAAATACATCATTAGATTCTATGTTCTATCAAATCGAAACGACAATACGATTACATGCCGTAAGGCGATGCTCTCACGATAATCCAAACAACATCTAAGCTTTTGTTAAGTTGCACGTTTATTCACGAATTTCGTTTGTCACGGGCGGTCTTTGCTATTTAAAATGCACGGTCGGTCGTGGTATTGCCATACTGGAATTTTGACGTACCAAAAAATATTATGCGGATCCGTGCTTAATTACGCGCTGCTTAAATGGGGCAGGATGAAATATAATCGTTACAATATGTATATTGTTAAAGTTGTGTATATACATATATTCGTCCCAACTAAACACACGACTTTAGTTCTATGGAATTGGGATTTGTGTCTCAATAAATGTTAACATAAATATTCTGTTAATAAAATATTGTTGTTTATTTGTTACAGTCGAGGCAACGAACCTGTTCCTGAGGGAGAATGGACAGGAAGTCCTTAAGGCTATGTTACCGCAGCTGAAAAATCAACTGTCCAAAGAGTTTACGAGAATTGTCAACCAACTGTTGGATAATGTTCCTCTGTCTTTATTCTATGTAGTAGATTAATAATATATGTACATTAAAAACTCATGTTTATCAACTGATTTATAAATAACCCGACGATCAATAAGTTTCAGGAACTCATTCAGAAAATCTAATAAATAGATTTTTTAATCTAAATCAGATATTATCCCCTTAAAAACCAATCAACTGTAACGCACTTCTATCGGTAATTCTACGATAAAAGTTTTCGATCGAGGAGTTTTATCAAACTTTGTTTTAAATCACATAAATAATTCATTCATCAGACTGACATAAAAGAAGACGTTTTTTCCTGACAGTTTTTTTATTTTGTTTGCCTAGGTTGGTATTCTGACCGCTCTCTAGGGGGTAGAGAATGCGTTGCCAGCACGAAAATGCGTTCAGAATTGCACTGCCGGTAGTGCGGCAGATAAGACGTAGGTATGAGGCTGAACCCAACGGGCGATACAGAGCGCCATTATAATGAGTACCATTTTCTTAAAGTGTTTTTATTTTAAATTAGTTAAAATTATGATATTTTTGTATTTTTAAATAAATAAATCAATATTTTTGCAATAAATTGTCCAAAGCATGCGCAAATATTCCAAGTCACCGATCTGTTAAAATTCTATTCGTTGATTTATCCTGAAGAATAAACGCTATGATGAATCTATTATAAAATATTATTTAAGTGAGATGAAACAAAGTCAAATACTGGTATAAATAGTTCAGTATAGTAATAAATTAATACTTTGTTAAAAATATTTTATTGAAGGAAGTGACAACGCTGTACCGTCGCGTCGCGTCGTGTGGTGTCCGAAGACAAGACGGAAATCAAACCTGAGACTTATTGCATGGAAGCCTAATGTATCAGCCACTAAACTAAAACAAAACGTTTTTTTTTGTCTTACAGTGCATAATAATACTTTTTGAATCAAAATGATTGCATCGCTCAAATACAAAATAATTTGCATTAGAAATCTAATTGATTAAGGTAATTTAGTAATTTAAATGGAAACATCAAGGATTTTTGTATCATACCTAGTAGCTAGTATAACTCAAATATTGTTAGATTTATTTGTTAATTTACTTTTAAGATTTTAATTTTATAAGTGTATTTTAGGGTTAAATAGAAATAAAATTAAGTATACAAAGAAAAATGAGTTTTATTTTTCACACAAATTTTAACCCTCAAGAGTTCTTTTAAAGTCTCGTGACATGAATATAGAAAACAAAATATTTTGTGGTATGGCATTTGCCACATTATAAATTTGAAGTGCAGGCGACGCTAGGCAACGCCTGAAAATATTATTTTTTCCCAGTTTTCTCAGTCCTTGTCTACAAAAATTTGGACAAACTCAAAATATTGTTGATAAATTACCTGGTCCATGAAGAAGTATAGAAATTGAAAAAATTATATTTTCGGGCGTTGCCTAGTATGTAGGTGAAATAATTCAATTAGATGAATCTCACCCGCATAAATAAAGGTTTCAGCTCTTTAACTTCACAAACATCAACAGATGAAAGAATGGAAGGAATATAGATGTTCAAATATAGGCAGAATAGTGAATGTTACACAGTGTGTAAAGTGGCCACTTAAACCAGCCATTGACAGGTCATAAGCCCTGTAGATGCCTGGACTTCTATATTACCTTCTCTTAAATTTTCTTCATCTCTGTTGTAATATGGCAATCTAACATGTTTAGTACTAGATACAACAGATAAAATTAAATATCTATAGATATTTATGCTATTAGAGTAAGCATTTACTTATTTAATAGATGATGAATATTTTAAGAATCAATTATCTAAAAAATGCTTGTTACTCAATTGTACAATATTAACAATAGAACAAAGATGTTTTATTAAAGTAAATTTAAAGAAACCTTTATCACTTTATACGGAAAATCTAAATAAATTATTCGAAGTTCATACAGTAGACAATATATACTAAATAAATTCTATTTTACTCATTTACAAATAAAAAGAAATAATCGAATTTGAGATGAATAAGTCGATCAGATACAAAAGTTATATCAAAATTTCTAAATTCCTCACAAGTTATGGTCAAAATACTTTTGTTTTCAAATTTATAAAAAAATATAATAATCTCCACAACGAACTAAAAACTATTCTACAACTTAATAATTCAAATTAAATTTTAAGATTTTTTTTGAACAGCATTCTGTTTGAATTACTATCATTGTAAAATTATTTTCTGTTCGTCTTTTAATTTCGTGTAATTTTATAAAATTACTATTTCATATTCTTTTATGAAGGCTCTCTGGAGGTTGCATATTTACTCAGTGAAAACCAGAGGCCGCCTATATTTATTTTATTTATTTTAATTTTGTTTATTTGGATAACCAACAGCTATAATTATCTTATATTTATAACAAAACAAATAACAAATAAGACAATTAAGGTTTTACAAGTAATTACAAGTTAAAAAAGATTCTCGAACATAAAATGAATAGTAATTTAATGTAAGACGCAAGACATACAAATACGACAACTATTTTTGGAAAAAGCAAAACGTGCTAACACAGAATGTTTTTTTTATACTCTTTCTTTAGAATTAAGAATAGTCCAGAAGGAGCGTAGAATCATATTTGAATACATCGGACTGTGCCCAATAATTCCCCCACTCCACCTTACTTTCGCCGCGTGCATTAAGCTCGGGTTTCCTAGGACAGCGGTGCCCGTATTTTAACGGCCGTAGTGAACATTAATGCGGATGACAGCCGTCGTAACGGTGACTAGAGAGTGGTTTCCTATAAAAATGGTGTTGATAACACCGTTAAAAAATAAAGCCACTCTCTAGTCACCACTACGACGGCTGTCCACCGCATCGCCGTTCACTACGGCCGTTAAGATACGGGCACCGCTGTCCTAGGAAACCCTAGCTTTAGTGAAGTCGCCGGGTAATGTTGCTTGATGGTAAAAAAATCATAACACAAAGGTAAGGTAAAAAAAAGTAATCTGTTAATTTCACTAAAATTTTATTGTGCACGCGGAAACTTTGATTTACACAAAAGAGTAGATAAGTAAAGGGTCAGTTAATAAGAGTAATTGAATTCATGAACTTAGAACTTAAAATATAAAACAAATTTTATTTGACATAAAACGGATATTTTTATATCATGTTAAATAATATTTGTTGTTTTAAAGATAATGTCGTTCTAATGTCCCCCACGGCGTAGTTTGATCTGAGGTCTAATTTTCATCAATTCTTTCATTAGATAAGCAAAGTAGGGTAAAGAAATTTACTACCCTGGCAACACTATCGAAATATCCATTTTGTTTCTTCGACAGTCTGACAGATGGAAAAATAATTCAATTTTTAAGTAATGCATTTGCTACTTAAACATTCGTTGGCTAATCACACATGACATGTGATACCACCCTGTTTCTTTAAGATCCTAGCAATATTTCTAAACTTTAAAAGGACACAACACGGCATAGTTGAAATCAGGAGTTGCGTACTGAGCGACGGCTACAAAGAAACTAATGGGTCTAAACGCAAACTTACTTATTTATGAGTAGTTGAGTCGCCTTATGTTTGATGTGCGTATGCGGTTTCTGGACTATTCTTAATTCTACGACTTTTTCTTTAAAAAATACAAAATCAGTTCAGTTAAAGGGTATGGAAAACGGTAATGCGAGACCTCGTTTCTGTCGATTGCATATAGGTATTATCAGTCTAACGTACAGTTGTCTTTTTGCACAACATTTGAGGAAGCTTCTGCGAGAGAGTGACAGAAAAACTATATTTAAATACCTATTCATCAAACCGCTCTTCGCTGCATATCCTCTTAATTGTATTTTTGTAAGAACGAAGTAGTACAAAATTTAAAAAAAAAATTGAAAAACTAGGCAATGAAATAAAATAAAAAAAATCTAAATTACATATACCACCAGGGCGTGCATTCCAAACGCTCTCGGGCCGTATTTTATATGTAAAAGCACGAAAAAAACTGTTTTCTTGTGCCGTGAAAGTGGTTCAAAATAGCACCCCTTTGCCTCGATTATGATGGGAAGACAAAATATATCTTCAAGTTTATTTACAAAGTAAAAATAAATTCACAATTTTCTAAACATGTTCAATTACCGGTTACCGACGAAGTTCCTTTTATTTACTAATTTTCATACTTTTGTACATAAATATTGATATTAGTTTATACCGTCTCAGTATATACCGATGAAGATAGCCGTTCATAATCGCGGCCCAGGAAGAAATGTTTTAAATTACGTCTTTGTAGTTTATCAATGCACATAGGTGAAAATATTATTTAAAAAACAAATACTCATAAGTGCGCCATCTACCGACAATATCTTAACTTAAAACATAAAATAACTAATCTTAGAAGCAAAGCAGAATCGTCCGTCTCTGTTAAAGTACCCAGGGTAGTGATTAAAATCGGAAGCTAACATAGGTGTCTCGACTGTCTATAAAGTATAATCGATATACGAAAACGAAATGAACGAAAATATGTATATTTGTAAGAAAATTAAATATGTCTTCGTCGGTAACCAGTAATTGAATATGATTTTAAAAAAATATTTTTTGCATGTTTTATTTTTCACAGAGGAAATTTAATTTTACTTTGTAGATAACATTGTAGATAAATATTAACTTCCCAATGCAATACAGGCTGAGGGAGTTTTTAGTTATTCAAAACCATTTTCTTATTTAAAACAATCGTGTTTTTAATTTTGTTATTTGTATATATAATACTAGCGGACCTGACAAACGTTGTCCTGCCCGAACGTTGGTAAAAGACTTTTCATTGATAAGTAGGTATCTAGGTACTTTTTCGTGATTAAATTCCAAAACTAAAAATTGGTAATATTCAAATATTGAATTCAAGTAGGTTTTTTTTATATTGCATTATTTTTGCAAGCGTCAAACTCCGGTCCTCTCACCAACAGAGGGGTGTACTTATGTAAGAATACGATTTTTGAAAATTCATTGAATTTAATATTATTTTAGTATTACCAAAGATCAAGTAAAAATAAATAAATGGGTGGAAATAAAAAGGATTTTAAGGAAAAAATCTGATTGAGATCCACAAAAAACAAATGTTGTTTGTAAACGTTGAAACCAAACTTTTTTAATACACTAAAAACCAACATCTTTCATTTTTTTTGTAAATGCATTCTTCTCGAATGCAACCCTGGTAGATCGATGAATGAAACATTTATGCTCCTTATTTTTTTTTACAAATTAGATTGAAGATTTTAATATCTACGAGCACGCACAGCGCAAAGATCTATATTTCTCTGAAAACCGCACGTAAATCGGTTAAGCCATTTAGAAAGAGTTTAGTGACATCACACGTACAGAGGAATTATACATATATAAAGATGAACCTTTATCTGATTTTCTTTGTAAATAAGAAATGACTTTTTTTTATAAATTACCCATATTCCTGTATTGGTTTCAGTTCTTATGATTAAATATATAATGCTCATTTTATTTATCTGTACACATTTAATTGTTTTACTCTGTATTCTTCGCGTAAACAAACGGCCCGAGTAACGCTGCAATGCGGTATTGCAATGCCCTATGCACCATTAGGAAATAATAAGGAAGTGAAGAAAAGGGGAATGGAATACAAAACCCGTGAACAAAGGTTGTTTTGCTATCACTGAACCACAACGAGTATTGACTTCATAAATGATCATAAAAGAGCTGACCAACCTTTTAAAGGTTATATTATTATAAAAATATATGATAATGTACCTGATTGGTGATTGAGTTTTTTTTAATAGAACCATGTGGAAAACTGGTCAAAACCACAATTTAACCCTTTTTTAATTATAAAAAAACGAATTATGTATGCATTATTAATCATTTGTCAAAGTAAAAAACATTGCAACTGCTGAGTAGATTTGATTATTCACTAATTTCACAAAAGTGGTATTATCTCAGATTCACTTTTCGATAGATGGCTACTTTCCGCATAACTGCGTTCGTTTCATAGTCCCTGGCCTGGTACCTGAAGCGTAATTCTGACCATCTTCATCATAATTTCCTTTTCGCAGCTAATAGTGCATAGGGCACGGCATTGGTACACCAATCGGAGCGTATTTTGATTTTTTCTTTACATGTAGGTAAGATGATCCCGAGACTATGAAATATTCCAGTGTGAAAACATCCTTTTGAATAAATATTTCATATTAACCATGTCGGGAATCAAACCCGAAACCTCTTGCATGGTAGGTAAACGCGCAGACCATTAGAGCACTAGGTCGACTAACTGACCATCTTACCTTCCTGTAACAAAAATGAACAAGATACGCTGCGATTGGTGTACCAATGCAGTGCCCTATGCACCATTAGGTGCGGAAAGGGAATGATGACGTCAACCATTTCGATAGTCACAACAAAGATCTTTTATTAATATTTATTTGAATTATTTTTTTATATTTTTGATGATGAAGCACTTACTTTGTGGAAGATTATTAATTTTTATTTTTTTTATTTATTTTTCAAAAATATTTCAAAATAGTCTTAAATTAAAGTCCTGCTGAGTTGCATACATACAACTCCTTAGCGGGTTCTTATAAATTGCATCGATTATTTACACTTAATCTACATTAACAATAATTTTACTTGAAAAACATTACATATTACATTATGAAAAATTAAAAATCTTTCTCTAATACAAAAAAAATTCTAATAACCAAAATTTGAGCAAACGTCTCACTCCTGTATTTATCTCAGTATTTTTAATATTGTTTAGTAACATGTTAAATATTTTAGGTATACTGTATTGCAGTGTCCTTTTGCCATATTTATTGCAATATTTAGGAACAGCTAGCTCTAGTACAGCCATACTAGTTAACCTGGTGTTGTAGTCATGTACCAACTTGTGTTTATACTCTGAGTGCAACGCATGCTGACAAATTAATTTGTACCAAAGTAGAGCCCTAACAGATAATTTATTTACAGATTTATACATCAATGATATTGAAATATTGTGTCTCTGGCGGTATGCTAAAAATATTAATATATTATTAGGTATTTATTAAAATCACTTTGTTTTTATGTAGCATTTATATTTTTATAATTTGACAACCAACAGGTTTTATGAATGTTATGTTTATTTGTAATTAACCCTGAAGAAGGCAAAGTATTGCCGAAACTAGTTGGTTGTCAAATTATAAAAATGTAAGTGGTACGATATTGAAAGGAGGGTGAGTGCCGGGAACAGGGTGAACGGTGCACTGAAATCTACTTTGGCAAACAAATGTTTATCGCAGGAGGCTAAACTAGCAGTTCATAACGGAGTTCTAGTGCGAACTCTAATGTATGGAAGCGAAGTATGGAATTGGAAAAACGATGATGAAAGTAGGTCGAATGCTGTCAAAATGCGATCACTAGGGCGAATGTGTGGTAAAACGATGTATTTATTTATTTAATTTATTTATTTTATTTACTTATTTATTTATTTATGCTTTATTAAGTTAGTTCATAACATCTTAAGAACTTAAATAAACTTTTAATAATATTACAATTTCTTTATCAAAATTTCTCAATTACATATTTTTTTAAATTAATTTTAAATATTTCATTTTTTTCTATTTCCTTTATTTCTTCAGGTAACTCATTGAACAGCTTCAATCCCTTGTACAATGAGTTTTGAAATTCTGTTTTTTTCCTCATTGGTAATCTTATCTTTTTTTTTACCCCTTGTTTCATATGTTTGACATTGCTGGTGAAATTTTATTATTGTTTTTATTTTATTCATCCCCTTAATTATTTTATGTATAAAATTGCCACATTATATTTAATTTGTTGCTTTACTGTGAGCAAGTTAGTTTCTTTGTGCATTATTTTTAGTATAATCCTCATTGCCTTATTTTGAAGAATTTGTATGTTTTGAATTTCTTCTTCATGACATAAAAAATAATGAAATGTACGATAGGTGTACAAATGTCGAGATCCGTGAAGTGTGTAAAGCTGAGACATGCATCATCGACAGAATCAAGAAAGGGGTGCTGCGTTGGTTTGGACATGTAGAGCAAATGGACAGCGAAAGAACGGCTAAAAGGATCTACGATGCAAATGTTGATGGATGCAGAAAACGAGGAAGATCGAGAAAGACATGGCACGATCAAGTCCATCAAATACTTGTCTGTAAAGATGGACATGTCAAAAGTAGGAATAATCGGCGTGCGTGCATGAGAATATGTATGAATCTAGAAGAAGCGAGATCTGTATGCCAAGATAGAGTGTTATGGCGTTCTATCATTTCTATCTACCCCTATGGGGAAACGGCGAAATGGTTTGTTTGTTTGTAAGTGTTACATAAAAGCAAAGTTATTTTATTTTAATAAATTAAATTACTTTTTTGCTTGGCGTTTTGGTTGACGGCCCCTGGTGTCCATGAAAGAGTCACGGACGCAACCGAAGGCCACTTGAACTAAAGTCAAGTTGAGTTGGAAACACAACTACACAATTCAGTGTCGAACCGGTAATCCGCCAGTACGCAGCGTCACTCGGTCCGCTACGCCACGAGTCGTACAAATAATAGATAGAAAGTTCGCCTTAGAAATCTTAGAAAACAGACGAGGAAAGTCTTGAAATTATCAGCTGTAAATTAAACCACATTTTCCCCATAAATTTCCGTACAATTAATGTTTGTTTTTTAACAATAAATTAAAAATAATAACCAAAAAATGTACAATTTTTTCCTGGCGAGTTTTCTGATTTTCACGACGATTATACATAATATACACACTCAACATCAACGTGAGTACTTTTTCAATAATGTTAATATTTTTTATTTATTCATTTTATTCGTTAATTTGCAGTCTTTACTCCAAAGGGATTTTTTTTCAGCCAGACAATAAAAATAATGTTTTTTTTAGAATAAAATAAATAAAAACAGCTTTGTTTTTAACCGCTTATTTTGTATTTTTTCTACCGACCAGTTTCAAAGCAATACAAGCTTCTTTATTAAGATATACTTAACTAATGAACTTTATCCTATTTTATTTTATCAATGTTTACTTAATATTACATATGGAGCTAATAAATAGATAGATTTTTTTTTTAAATAGCTAGAAAAAAAAAATAAGTGTTTAAAAACAACGTTGTTATTTAAATATGTATATTTATTTGTTTTAATATTATGATTTACCACAAAGTTACGGCTTCAAATATAAGTTATTTTTTTTTAGTTTTAATATTTATGTGTAAAACAACAAATAATATAAATTGACTAGGAATATATGTATGTAAATAAATTGATTCGATACTGATCATCAATATGAAAAGGGTAATTTCTTTCTTCTTTTTCTTCTTCTTCAGCCTTATTCTCTCCACTGCTGGATAAAGGCCTCTTCCAAACGTCTCTATTCCTTCCTATCACCCGCTTTCATCATCCACGTTTTACCGGCAATAGAGGCAATGCCGTCGACCCATCTTTTCTGTGGCCTTCCAACACTTCTTTTGTTTGCCCATGGTCTCCACTTTATCATTCTGGGTGTCCACCTGCCATCATTTTGTCTCGCCAAGTGTCCTGCCTACTGCCATTTCCATTTCGCTGCACGATCCATGATATCCACAACTCCGGTTTGGCGCCTTATTTCTTCATTTCTTACTCTGTTTCTTAGGCATACACCGAGCATCTGTCTTCCAATGGATCGTTGCGTTTTTTTAATTTCTGGCTACTTTTTTGTGTAACAGACATGGGTTCTAGTCTGTATGTAGTCACCGGCAATATGCACGATTCATATACTTGTCTTTTCAAGCATAAAGGGACTTCTTTATTTTCAAAAATATGTTTTAGTTTGCCGAAAGCAGCCGAATTTAGCCCAATTCTTCTTGGTAACTCCGCTATCTGGTTATCCTTACCAAGTTTGACTTTGTGTCCTAGATATATGTATTCATCAACCACTTCAATTTTACTGTTGTTAATGAAAATGAAAATGTGAAAATGAAAAGGAAATTAAAGGAGAGGAAAAGAGGAGTGTTTAAGGAAGAGATGATAAATGTTTCTTCAGAAGCTATTTAAATAAAGTTGATGAAGAAAAATCTCAGAGCCCCGATAACAATGGAAAGTTAACCTCTTTCAACTAACTAATAACTCTTTATCTTAAATTGTCTATAAAGTTAACCTTTAACATACTATGTGAAAAAACTCCCTCCAGCCTCTGTGAGATAAACTGAGGTTTCATTAAGTTAATCTCAAGTAACCTGAATTTAGGAGATGACCTCCTAATAATCACTGTATCTTTTCATCTAAACAATTATACGCTAAAACAATACTCACTTATAGATTCAAAAACCACTTTTACTCAAATAAAAGACATATAATCACTAGATCCTCAACACATAGACAACTTAAACAAATACAAACTAATACCACTTTCGGACAAAGAGATTTTGAGTATTATTCAATTAAAATGTATAACCTACTTCCACTATCTATTAAAACAATTAGTAACGAGAAAATGTTTAAAAAGGCTATAAAAAATGGATAGTGGAGATTGAATCAACTGCTCCACAAGTGTATAGCTTTTGTTAGGTTTTTGTTATAAATCAATCAATAATTAATTAATTAAGTTAATAAATCAAGTGTTTTTTTTCCTTACACGGGTGGTAATCTGATATCATTATTTTCGAAGTAAGCCAGGAGAGGACTAAAAGAAATATTGTTTATTTGGTTATTAATTATCGTTTTCTTATTATGAATCGCTTTTTTAATTTCTAAGATTTCTAAGTTGTCTAATTTTAATATTTTATTTTCAACATGAAGTACTTTAAATCCAGTGTCTTTATTGAAGTTATGATTATTTTCTATCAGATGATTTGCGAATTCAGAAAAATTATTATTATTTAAGCATCTTAAGTGTTTTTTTACTCTAATATTAAAGTTTCTTTTAGTTTTTCCAGTGTAGATTGAATTTATTGGGTCCACGTGTAGTATTTAGTGAACATGATAGAAATAAAATAAAAAGGAATCAATTCATTAGTTACGTAAACCTTGACAAAGAAGCTTGTTTGCTTTGAAACCGGTCGGGGAAAAATAAAAATTAGTGGTTAAAAACAAAGTTGTTTTATTTATTTTATCATTATTTTTTAGTTTGTTTTAATAATTTTCGCAATTTCATTAGCAACATAAAATTTTTATCTTTGATTGGTTGTCATAATACCTAGAAGTTGAATAATTTTCTTAATTTTTATGCGTCTCCCACATCTTAATATTATTCTCATCGCTTTGTTTTGTATTATTTGTAGTCTTTTTAGATCCCTTATTACTGAAACGAAAATCTAAGTGCGAAACAATAATACTTTTAAATATCAGCAGAGATTTATTCCTTATCCTTCCTAATAGGAATACCTTTTTTTGCGACATCGTTTCCAGAAATGCTCCTGTTTATAAATTGGTCTCCACGATCCTGTGATTTGACGCCATTGGATTATTTTCGATGGGCCTACGTTGAGTCCATGGTCCATGGAAACAAACCAACAACTCTTTTTAAACAAAAAAAAATTAAAACAAAAAATGTTTTTTTTTTTAAAAACAAAACAAGACCAAACTCATCAATCGCATCGAATCAGTTCAACATAAAATTATAAGAAAAATTGGGTACAAACTAGGAATCACAAGAGATAACTATAGCTATACCGACATGTAACTTTTCCTTAATATATTTAGTCTCTCACAACGTCGATTTAATGCAGATTTAATTTGCATGTTTAAAATAATTCATCGTTATTTGATGTTCCGAATATTCTCTAACAAATATTTCTTAATGTTCCTTCACTCAGAAATAATGAAATTCAGTTCCTCGGTCATCATAAGACTAATTATGGTTTCCATGCGCCTCTACCCATAATTATTAGATATGTAAATGAAAATTGAGAGCTTAATTATTTTAATTGTAAATTGTTTTTTTTTACAAATAAACTGAAAAAATATTCCCAGTAAATTTACTGAATATTTGTAGAATTAACCTGGATTCCATAATGCGTGTGTAATGTATTAACTTGTCTTTGCTTTTCTTTGTTGTTTTACTTCTATTATTTATTGTTGTATTATTACTGTTTTTTTTCGTTAGACGATTTGTTTAAATTGGACATTATTCGTATTTTTTTAGATAAAATAAAATAAACTCATTCTGATAAATATTTGCATAGCGCTTAAAAAAATGACCTATGCCGAAAACATGCCTAGATATCTAATTAAATTCAGCACAAATTGTTTTTTTTAAAATTTTATTTTATTCAGAAAACATGCAGTCATACATAATAAGTATTAAAAACAACAATTTTTTAACATAAAAAGACCAATTAAGTTTTCATAAATTATGCAAAAGATATAAACATTAAATGTGACAAAAAAAAAAAAGAATTTCAAGTGAGAAAAGAATAATTGTTGACATTTGCGTTTTCCATGGAGGTAATAAATAAAAATACCGAATGTACACTCCGAGCCATCCACGCACACACATGAACGCACATATAAAACATACACAAACATATACGTTACATGCGGCACATATACATAGCATAAACCACTCAAGATGCACATTCAGCCACTTTCCCAAATAATCGACCCCATGAAGAAATTTTCTGTACAAATGCAACGTGCAGTTAAAAATGTCTACAATTATACCGAGTCCATTATAATTTCTACAGGTACGTCTAATAAATGAATTCGAGGTATAATTGTTTTTACAAGTTGGTACATAAAAAAGGGAATTTAATCTAGTATGGCGAAGAGGACAACGGAAACCAATATTTTGTAAAAGATACGGCGAATCAACCATATTATTGAAATTTTTTATAAGGAAAAATTAAATCACATGTAAGGCGCCTTTTTTGTAGTGATTCTATGTTAAAATTGATCAAAGATGCGCCGTAATCATTTTCAATGTTGCCAAAACGATATTCCTGGCTCCTTATATATTTTTTTTGAATGTTTAAATTATTGTGATCCCAAAGGAATTTGAACACGGATCCCTCGGTGCGTGAGGCAAGCACCTTGGGTATTACACCATATTACTTGTTTTGAAATTGAAATTGGAAAAAATGCATGTTTATTAGGTAGACAGATGGATATTTACAAATATAACCCAGTTTGACCATACAAAAATAACGTGACATTATTTTTCTCTGGGAAGTATGTTAACAATACACATGTGCTTCTTAAATATTGACTAGTTTCCAAAACACGCCGCATACAGTTAGTAAAATATTTTACGGTTAAATTTTATTGATAAACCGGTTTCGATACAAAATAACGCCCTGGTTGATTTTGGTTAGTCGCTAAATTTAATTACTTTATATCAAGGTAATACGAATTAACTGCATTAATTCTTTTAGACCTGAATTTATTCATGGATGGACATTAAAAAAAACCTTACGTGTTCTTAAAAAACGTTATTTTTAATTTTTCTTTACATATTTTCTTTAAATATTGTAACTAAACCAACTGATCGAAGAAGGAACAATATTTTTTTTGAAATCATATGAATCTCATCACACAAAATAAAGATTTCAGTTCGTTTACTCTACTTAAATTAATAGACTGAAGAATTGAAGAAATATGGATTTCCAAACACAGGCAAAATGGTGAATATTACAATGTGTAACGTGGCCACTTAAACCAGCCAATGACAAATCATAAACCCTGTAGATGCCTAGACCTCCATATTTCCTCCTCTGAAATGTTCTTCATCCTTGTTGTTATTTGTTACTTATTTTTATTTATTTATTAAAGAAATCATAGAGTCTTTATATAAATACAAAGTACAAAAAAACAATTAAAAAAAGTAACACAAATTTTTAATGAACAAACTACTTGTTAATAAACGAATCTCATTGAAAATGTGTTATTATGATACAGTATTAAATTATTTTACCAAATTTATTTAATT
This sequence comes from Micrasema longulum, assembly GCF_059751315.1. Classification (NCBI taxonomy): domain Eukaryota; kingdom Metazoa; phylum Arthropoda; class Insecta; order Trichoptera; family Brachycentridae; genus Micrasema; species Micrasema longulum. The sequence goes on from NW_028278323.1 coordinate 176,975, forward strand.
ACATGAATTATTTGCTTAGAGCCTGGCTCAAATGTAATTTATAATGACGATGGGAATTCGCCCCAAAATAAACAATCCAACAGCTGTCAAAGTAAAAAAAGAAATTTTGTGTGTAATGTAGACTACTGACATAAGCAGAAAAAATAGACACTTACTTAGGGATACCAGTTATTAAAAAAACCGACTGACCTCTCTTTAATTTCGGTAGGTACAGGATTAAATAAATCAACAAATTTGAAATATCAAGGTTTATGTTCCATATCAAATAGAACTTAATATTCTGTTCTTATTGTATTTTATAATATTATGTACCTAGCTGCTTTAAACCTTTAACTGCATTTCTTTAGCTTATTTAAAAATAAAAAAATATTATTACATGGATATATATTTTTTTTTAAAAACCAACTCAACTTCTAAACACAGTTCTATATTTTATCACTTTATATTGTATTTTTTTAAATTTATGTTGTTTATATACTCATATTTTAAATAACTCTCATGTATGTAAAAGCCTTAAGGGCGTAAAAAATTAATAAAATAAAAAATAAATAAAAAAAATAAAAATAAATTTCGTGAATATTTTAATATACACCCGGGCTGAAAGGGAAAATCTTTTCACTGTCATTTGTCAAGTAGACAAGTATCTACGGAATATATCTACCGAGTACATAGGGGAGGGCGGGGCATGATAGGGCCTTTAAGGTAATACGTCAATAAAACGCGTTTCTTTTTTTAAATCCTTTAAAAAAAGTTTTTTTTATAAACTTTGACCTTTAATCTAACAAACGTGTTAAAAAAACTAAAAATAAGCTGAAAAAACTAGTGAAATGAATCAATAAAAAACAGTCGTAATTATCCCGTCTTGCCCCACTGGTGGGGAAAGATGGGGTACCGCCTACTGCAGTTCGCAACTAGGACAGACAAGGATGGTGTCTAGGTTTTTTTTTGTCTACTCCAGCGCATGAACAGTGTGCCCAGCTCTGGCACATTTGACACGCTATCCAGCCTTTATTTGACTCAACGTATGACCCTCTACAAAACAGGCACTCTGTATCATCTTCATAATTTATGGAAGAAGAGTTACGTCTTGATCGTTTCGATGGCTACTTCATTTTCATTAAAAACTGTATGTTTAGGACCCAAAAGAACCTTCACCTTATCTATCCTGTTATTATTTTGCCTGGCTAACATAACTTTTCGCTCCAAAGTAGTTTGATGAATTGAATAAAATCTTGCAGCTAGTTTATATCCTTTTTTCTCTTCTAAAATGTCTTCTTTACCTCGATTCATGCATTCCTTTGACCAACTCCCCCTCTTGGTCTTTCAAACGTAGTTTCGGACCATATTCTGCTTACAAAAAGAAAATAAAAACTGTTACTGCATTGTGTTCAAGCAATGAGGTAAGATGGGGTGCCGATACCCTGTCTTGCCCCTTTTACTGCTTGTTAACAACGCTTATTTTTTACGAAATACAGTTACTCTGGAAATAATTTATGAACTTACTGTAAATAACAATACTTTGAGCTTGTAAAGCGACCATCAGCCAGTTAAAATCACGATATGCTTCTTTTAATGTCACAAGCAGCAAAACTCGATAAAATAACATAAAATTTGCGAAAAACACGTTTCGTATCGCTGCGTATCGGAGCGTGCATACATGTCCGCTGCAATTGCATCATTGGTGGTCTAAGAAGAGCATCAAATGGCGTTATGTGCTCGGAGCTACTTGGCAGATTTCGGCTTTTATCGCAGGGCCCCATCTTGCCCCACTACCCCATTATGCCCCACCTTCACCTCTATATGTTTACTTATTTTAATGACTAATAAACGCAGAAAGTAAAATGTGTGTCCATTACCTTAATACTGGGCACTTAGTATGATTGACACACTACTTAACGTCTCTGTACTTTCTCTAGTGAGAGCAGTATTTGGTTTTGTACTGTTTTTTGCCAAGAAATTATATTACACCAATGAAATGAAATGGAGAAAGTCAGTAAATGACTTTGAAAACTTGAGAATTAAGTAGGTATACAAATAATAAAAAATCAGTTATTCGTTATTTTTTTAATTTTTGCACCACAACAGGCCAGGAGGCCCAATTACAGTGGTGAATCACATCACAGAACACCCAGGCTTGAGAAAAACCACATTTTAATTTTTTGTGTTCTCACCGGGAATCAAACCCGGAACCTTCCGTGCGTGAGTCAAGCGTCTTGACCACTACACCACGGAGGCCGCCTTTTTATGAAGAATCGTTTCGTTGTGGAGCAGACCAGTTATTAAGTTATTTGAATCTCAGCGGAGAGATTATCACACCCTCTGATATATAATAACTCAACTCTACTTTATGGTACAAACGCCTAGTGGCCCTTTATAGGTCCTGTCAGATACACAGATCTGGTGGCTTCCAAAAATAATTCAATGTTTTTAAAAAGCTTTGTACTCATCGATTGTCTTTAATCAATTTAATCTCAGCCAGTAAAGAATTTACAACAACAACAGATAATAACAATACATATAATAACAACAACAGATATAACTAGAATAGGTCTCGCATTTTCTACTTTCATACATCTTCTCATGTACGCGCGCCGATTATTCCGACTTTTAACAAATCCATCTTCAAGTATTTATTGGATTTGGTCATGCCATGTCTTTCTCGGTCTTCCTCTATTTCTGCATCCATCAACATTTGCATTGTAAATATTCTTAGTCGTTCTTTTGCTGTCCATTCACTCTACATGTCAAAACCAGCGAAGAGCTCCTTTCTTGATTTTGTCGATAATGCTAATCTCAGTCTTACATAATGTACGGATCTCAACATTTGTGCATCTATCGTACATAGTTTTACCACAAATTATATAAGCCAGAGAGATCGCATTTTGACAGCATTTAGCCTACTTTCATCATTGTTTTTCCAAGTCTATACTTCGCTCCCATACATCAGGATCCGGACCAGGACTCCATTGTGAACTGATAATTTTGCCTCTTGCGACAAACATTTATTTGCCAAGGTTGATTTAAGTGCACCGTTCACTCTGTTCCCGGCACTCACCCTCCTTTGAATATCTTTCTTAGTCATTCCATCCCTAGTAAATATACTTCCCTGATTCACAAATTGCTCTTCTTGTTTTAGTATAACTCCATTCACAGTGATTTCACATTTAGCCATACTTTCATTTCTTTCAAAAACCATCACATTCGATTTATCGACATTCATCAGCAAATCGCTACCCTTGCATACATCGTAGACCTTTGTTACCAAAAATTGCAGTTCCTCTTTGTTGTTAGAAAAAAGCACGGCATCATCAGCATACAAAAGACGATTGACATATAAATCACCCATTTTTGCTCCCATTCTTAATTCTTTCAGCTCTTTCGTGCAGTTATCGATATACACGTTCAACAGCCATGGTGACATCACACATCCCTGCTTGACTCCTTTATGAATGTCAAACCACAATGTGTATGATCCATTTATCCAAACACATTCTGTGCTGTCTTTATACAGAGAAGCAGTAGCTCTTGTCCGATTTCCGCTCACTCCATACTCCGATAACACTTTTCATATTTTTTCTCTATCAAACGCCTTTTAAAGATTAACAAATGCACAGAAAAGCTTTTGGTTTTTAGCAAGAAATCTTTCTGTCATGTTTCGTAAACAATTAATGCATTGATTTATTTAAACACTTTATAAACACGTACAGTTTACATACATTTACATAAGGGCGGGCATATTGCCTTAAAACAACTTCTTCCTACCTACCCAAACCGTTCAATTTGAGAAAATCAGTGGGATATAAAAATATTGTTGGTTTATTATTATACTTTCAATATGAAACAAAATATTGATAAACATAGACATTTTTTAAGAAATAAAAATGGACTAAATATCTATCTACACTATACTATAAAGCAGAACTCCAATTATCCAAACTCAGACCATCCGAGTAGCTGATTAACCGAATCGCTTTCAAAATTTCAGAAAAAAAAATAAGACAGACACGTAATGCGATTCGCAAAATAATGATTCTGTCTACGCGCGCTATTATCCTTCCCTCCGTATTTTCCTCTCTTTCTCCACTGTTCTTTTTGATTAGTCAGTCAGTGTGTCGTTTGATGTCGGATGATGACAGTCAAACAGCGTACTTTGACCGAGATGTTCAGCAAGCAATGACTTTCATTTACAGTACGGTACGTACATACTGTATTAATGTACAGCACTTAACATGTAAAAGTGTTGCCTTTTCATTTAATTATTTAAAAGGTCCTTTTCCGGAAAAAACACAATTATTCGTATTTTTTACTATCCGAATGGGGTCAGGCCCCAATTTATTTGGATAATTCGAGTTCAGCTGTACTTATTTGTATGAATAAATAAGCTAGAATAATCATCTAGTTTCTTGGCTTACTGCTGGCTCTGGGCGCGTTTTTTTTATATTTATTTTTATTTAATAAGGTAAAGATGAACAGAAAAATATAAAAGGAAAATAATGAAACCCACCAAACCGCGAAACTGGCTTGTCAGGAGGTTTTTTATTTATCCCTTACAAAAAAAAAACGTTAGAGAAATTATATAATTTTAAAAAGTAATATAAACATTATTAAAAACTAAAAGTATACGTATTTTTACACATAATCTAAATACAAAAAAAAAACAAATGGTTGTTAACATAAAATATTAATTAATATAAAGCCTTGTTACATATATTAATATGTTTATTTATATTTGGAGAAAAACACGAATGGTGGTAATGATTTATAAGAAATAAAAAATATTATTTGTTTGTTTTCCGGTAAATAAAGTTACTGAAAAACATTATTAAAAATAGTAAAATATAACGGAAAGCTGCGCATAATCGCTTATATACACGTTTCGCCTTTGCTATGGAATCATGTCACATCTACAACTAAATATGTTTCTACTATAAATTGGTTGAAATCAAGTCTGAAAAAACACATTTCTCTCACCAAGTTTTTCTTATTTTCCTCTCCCTTTATTCTTCTTTTCCCCATTAAGACTATTATCGACATCAATTTATTTTTGTACACAAATTGCTAGTTCTGTTTTAGTATATATTTTGATTTTATCTTATATGTTTTGAAACTAACAAATAAATCAGTAACACCTTTTATGTCATTGATTCGAACTAAAAAGTTGCCATTTGACAATAAATTTTCCAAGGTAAGAATACAAATACATAAAAATCAAGTAACTAAAAATAATTTTCTTACATTAATTTGATCATTTCATTTGTTGATATTTGGGAAGCAAAAGAGCGAAATTGAATAGTTGTTAGGCTTCCGAATTTATTTACCAACTAGATGCCGCCTGAAAACGCGTATAATTTTTATCTTTGTCCTTAGATATTATATTATAAATAGCCGTAATTTTGTTTATTGTAAAGCTTGCTCAAAAAGTTCTTAACAAGTTTAAACAAATACGACTATTTTTATGCGACTTTTTAAATCAAATTATAAAAAAACTATTGTGTTTTTAAGGATAATTAATGTAACAATGTATTTAAACGCTTTTTAAACTTTCTAAAGAAAATGTAAGTGACAACGATTTGCTTATTCAGCGCACAAAACAGTTAATTTGTAAGCAGTATGTTTTCTGTTTACAAACTATTTGAAAATTAATAAAAATTATATTGCCTGATTACTTTTACTGAAAGCTAAAAACATTTGCTTATTTTAAAAGAAAATTTCATGTTTGTAAAACTTAAACATAAATTTATTTAAATCGAGGCGATCTCAATATTATTGATTGTGTATGCAGATAATTGGTAGAATTCCATATTAAAATTTGGTAAGGTATCTAAAATAAAACACTTTCAACGGTCAACCATGTCGAAAATCAAACTCGAGACGCCTTGCTCCACGACACCACTGCGAAGCCGACAAATATTTTTAGGTTTAGCAAAAACCCATTTGACGACTTTTAAAAAAAAGTTTTTTATAAGTGGTTTTTATTCCAACGAAAATTCAATGAATCAAAATATGAGACAGAGAGCATGGTAAAGGAATTTACTTTACATTTATATTCCATAGTACCTACACGCTACTAAATGCACTGATTAAGGTCAATGTCCTGAAAGTAGAACTCTATAAAGTCAGCTTACCGTTGCCCCTGTCTTGATTGTGTTATGAGATTACACCGACTTGTGACTTGTGCATTGTTGACCGTCAGCAAAAATAACATCACTCAAACCATAAGACAGCAGTTTGTTAATATGAAATTAATGTAGATAGATGTTTATGTAACTTCTACTATAGTAGGGCCAATTTAATAGGTCACATTTGACATTTGTCGGTTTTAGTTTCATGCTTAAAAACATCGATTAAAGTTAATGAATCGATTCGGACTTCAAACATAACATATGTAATTGAATTAAGTTACTACGAAAAAGTACTTATAGGTACTGTAATTTTATTTTTAAAACCATAAGTCAAATCCCTGTCCCATTATTACTTTCTATCGTAAATTTAAGGAACAAAATAAGACAAGTACATAATGTAACAAAATTATCAACATTCGATTTTTCTGGGTAACATCCCTAGTGTTTAAAGAGAAATAGGGTTCACTGATGCAACATTGTAACGACGTTTAGAACAGAAAAAGTTTATTATGTTTAGAATGGTTTATTAGTGAAAGTTAATCGTAAAATTACCTTATTTTGTCGTTATTACAATAAATATGTAATCGCAATTGGAAAAAATTAAGCAATTGTGCAGTCTAAATTCGAAAAAATAAATAATATTTTATTACCGTCCTTACAAGGTTATGTTGTTGAATTTTGATGAAGTGTCAAATGTGACCTATTAAATTGGCCCTACTATAGTTCGTCATTTCCATTGTAGGAATGGACGAGGACGATACACACACGTCGTCCATCTTGACATTTTTAAATCACAAATTACTAGCAACACTCACATAAACACATACATATGTATTAAAATATAACCGTGCCAGTAAAAAAATTAAATAAAAATAAAATATAGTACATATAAAAAAATGTAATGTAATAAAAATTAATGTAAAACGAACTCCCGCTCTAAACACGTGTTACTCTATTAAAGAGGTAGAAACGTTATAATTAATTATGTATGTGCAAACACTTGTAATTTTATATTTATTTTGCAAACATTTTTTTTCGAAATAAGAAGGAATTAAAAAAATAATTAAAAAATACAAATTTTGAGAAAGAACCTTACAAACACGAACAAAATAAAAGTTTAATTGCTATTTCTGTTTCTATTTAAACTTTATAAAAAAATAATTTGAATCTGTTAAATGGGCAAAAAAATATATGATGAGAATATGAAAAAACAAGTATATGTATGTGTGCGTATGTACGTACGCATGTATGTGTGTACATGTATGGAAATGTATATATAATATCTACATGTAGGTGTATATTTGTAACATCAAATAACATTTGTATCCCTATTTTTATTTATTTGAAATTATAGGACTTCAAATCCACTCAATAACTTTTACAGTGTGAGCCAATCTCCAAGCATTTTTTATTTATTTTTATTCAGATAACAAATATAAGTATACAATATTACAACTAAATACAGTTTTTATATTGATAGAATAAATATATATACATTAATGTTTCCCATTACGTGAAAGAAAAAAAACAATTCTTGTGTACATATTGGGGAGTGGCGTCTTAAAAAACTTGTTTAAAATTAATATTTTTAGGATAACATATACATTACAAAAAAAAATGTATTTTTAATCAGTGCTACACAAAAAAGAATTATAAATATAACTTTTCATTTCTTTTTTAAATATGTTGTATTCCTGACTGACACTTTTAATTTTCTTTGTTCATTTCATTAAAGAAAAATATTCCTCTGTAAGTATAATGATGTCCTGCCGTTGTTTTTAATTTAGGAATTAAGATGTTACCACTTTGCTAGTTTCTCTTTTGTGAAGTTACAGTTTTAAGATAAAATAAATCTATTTAAAATAGTATTAAATAAATATATTTAATATAAGATTAAATAAATATATTTAATATAAGATTAAATAAATATATTTAATATAGGCGGCCTTCGTGGTGTAGTGGTCAAGACGTTTGACTTAAACACGAAAGGTTCCGGGTTCAATTCCCGGTGAGAACACACAAAAAAAAAGTGATTTTTCTCAAGCCTGGGTGTAATTCACCACTGTAATTGGGCCTCCTGGCTTGTTGGGGGGGGAAAAAAAAAAATAAAATAAAAAATATATAAATATAAAAAGAAAAAAAATATATGAAAGTAAATAGTAATTACTAAAAAATATGTATCATTTTTTGTAAAAATATTTTAAAATGAAATAAAATAAAACTGAATTTCAGTTTAATATTTTGTGTGTTTTATTTTTAGCTTATTACGTCACGAAATGCTACAGAGATGATCCTGATGTCAACGACTGCCTTATGAACAGCTTCAACAAGTTGACAGAACACTTCAGAGATGGAATTCCTGAATTAGGTGTAACTGACGTAAGCATTTATTTGTTTATTTATATATTAATTTTATTTACAATATTTTTTTGTGAAAGAACACTGGGGTGGCGATTATAATTTTGCGTGAGTATTATTTGACTGATTAGTTGATCCGTGTTAATATTTGCGGGGTGAGAAAAGGGGCGTGTGCGCAATGATGACCGATGCGGAAAAAACAGTATGCGGCCAAACAAACTATAGCAGACAAAAATCCTACCTTTAGGAAGACAGGAAAGGGAATCAAGGACATGAATCCGGATGCTATCTCCAAGTCCTGGCTTCTGGGTAGTTTTTTTTTCCTTTTTTGGTGAACACGGCACTTTCACTATAGTTATTTGCGAAATATAAAGATGAATGTGGCGGAGCGGCGGTCAGATGATGTAAAAATGTTCAGATGCGGGCAGATAAAATTATGAACATGCGGTAGTTGACAGAAATTATCAAGAAGAAAAAATGTGATTGTTGATGTTGGTTGCTATGGATATGGAAAATTGTTCGCATATCAACCGTAGCTACCCATAGCCATAGAAACGAGGAGAATAAACAAACATTAAAAGTTGGGAGATTACAGGATGGGTAGGATGGTGGACTTTCATTCACTTGCGGTCCATCCAGTCACAAGCCACTCAATTCCACCAACCACTCGCGCAACCAAACATTATTTATTTTTTTGATAAAATTTCATGGTTAATTTTTACTTTGTTTAATTAAACTAATGAGCACATTTGCCCAAGTACGCGATTCAAGACTTGTAAATGGTTTTTTTAAAGGTTTTTGGGAAATAAGAAGATCAGGTAAATATTTTTATTGAGGACAGACAATATAAATATAATTATAACTAGTTTGCAAAACAGTTCCTATTTATGGTAGGAAAGTTTGTTTTTGGATCAAAATTGTGATTCTTCTTTTCTTGTTCCACATCTGTTCCTAAATGGAGCATGTGGACATCACCAGACGTTTTCAAGAGACTATATCGCTGGCCAGCGCTTTCGCCTCCTCCCACGTCCATCTCTCGTCCCTTATTTCTGCCGAATAAAGCCAAAAGATCATCGTCGATGGTCTTCCAGGACAGCGGGAGCCCGCAGGTGTAAAGAAGAGACAGCTTGAGTTTAGGTTCTCCTGAGGCATGCTTAGCACGTGTCCAACTCAGATCCACCGCGGCTCCCTTAAGACAATAGTCGTTACCTATACTGCTATTTTAAGCAAGAAGGCGGTGGCAAACATTATCATAGTTTTGCACAAGAGGTTTTACGTATTAAATACGGTTTTTCTTTACGTTTCATATGTACTCATTAAAGTAAGTTGTTTACGAAGATTACAAAATTATCAATTAGACAGAATAAAAAAAAAAAACGTATTTTTTGTTAAATACTGCTTTTTTCCTTGAAAGGGCATTATAGTAGCTCTATAATTTATAACGCCTGCATAACACCTATTCTCCTTTACGGATGCGGACAATGCTGGGAGATATTGCATAGATTTATCTACTATTAAGCGTATTGTTCAGATGTTTATTAAAATTAATTTATGTTTTTTTATTTATTTATATATACGCCTAGTGGGCATTTTTAAGGACATATTAATACATAGAAAATTATTATGTCGATGTAATATCATTTAATTTTTATATTTCCTATTTTTTAATAATGTACATGCTTCCACTTTCCATTATGTTGTATCCCAACTCAACACAGAGCCTTTGGTTTCATAAAGTTTGGGATACATTATTATTAATTTTTTGTTATATGTTTGTATTTGTATAAATAAAATAAATAAAAAAAGAAATGAATAAATCGTGGCAGCTCACTAAGGCCTAAAACAGCAGAATCCTGAGTTTTGAGAATGGATGTCTCAGAAGAATATTGGGCGTGCGGTGGTTTGACTTTGTAAAGAATTGAGTAATAAGAGAACGGACGCACCAAACTCTGGTGACAACTATCACAAAACGGAGGCGATACGGTTGGCTTGGCCATGTCTTGCAAATTAATGCTGAGAGCCTTAACCATGCGTGCCTACTTTACAAGGCATCAGGTTCTCGACGTTCTGGACGTCTACTGCTGACTGTTCGTCGGCTGTTCATGTCAGCACTGCGGGACGCGAACTTGACTAGGACAGATGCCTGGAGGATCTTCCTGGATAACATATGCTCCAAATAAGGGAGCGGACATGGAATGACGATAATTTCATGAGTATATGGTAAAAACACTGCCAGCCAACACTTAAAAAATTTTAAAAAGAAAAAAAAAGCATTTTAAAAAATCAAATCGTGTCTTCCTATTGATTTTATCTGAATTTAAAAAAAATATATCAAAACACATTTTTTAAAATTCAAATGAAACTTTTGAGTTCTTACGGTTTATTCAAATATTTCAATTTTAGTGGCCATTTACAACGATTTGTAAATAACTCACCATTAGAAAATGAAATTCAAGTTCTGGGAACTAGGCTCAAGGAACTGGGTTGCGGTCCCATGGCCCGTGTCGCGAACTCAATAATTAAAGATACGAAGTTCGCACCCTGCTCTTCAATAACCCAGAAAATGGACCCCAAAATGAAAATATTTGGGTAAATCATAAGAACGGAAATATTTCTTTTTTACAAAAAAAAGTTGTGGTAGAGCGGGGTGTGAACCTTGGAACTTCGACCCGTGAGTCCACAATACTAGCCACAAGACCACCAGCTGATTCTCGCTTTTTTCAATTACATAAAATTAAGGAAAATCACAATTTAAAATCGAAATATTTGTTTGATACCTATATTAAAATTTGAATTAAATGAATGAATTTATTTTAAAGGTGGAACCAATAGTTATTGACGAAATAACGATAGCTCTAGGCAGTGGACCGGATGGATACAGAGCCAGCTTCAGGGACATTCACGCTTATGGAGTCAGCAATCTCACAGTTACCAACGTCAGGTATAGCAAATTATTTCAACTTTCAACAGACCTCCTGATTCTTGCCGTCCAGTCTTAGCTAAAATCACCAGTATTTATGTGGTTAGACGTGCTAAGACCCCTTGTGGTGGTATTAACTAAAGGACTTATGATGTACAATACTCATAACATAAGATTTGGTAATGATAAATGTTGACTTTTACAAAGATTCTTTTTCCTTTCATAGTTTAAACGAAACAAACCTTACAAATATTAATTCCTAAATTAAAAACAACTACTGCACAACATCAATGTACTTACAGAGGAATATTTTTCTTTAATGAAATAAACAAAGATAATAAAAAGTACAGTCACGAATACAAAATATATAAGAAAGAAGTAAAAAAATTACATCTATAATTCTTCTTTATGTAACACTGATTAAAAACATCGTTTATATCTTTTTTGTAATTTATATATGTTATCCTAAAAATACTATTAATTAAAATTAAATAAACTATTGTAAGACGTCACTCCCCATTATGGACACACGAATTGTTTATTTTTTTACGAAAGGGGAAACGTTAATGTAAATTTATGTATTTGATTAATGTCAAAAAATTGTATTTAGTTGTAATATTGTATTTTTATTTGTTATTAATAAAAAAAAATTACAACAGGGATGGAGAATACCTTAAAAAAGGGAATATGTGTTCAAACATAGGCAAAATGATAAATGTTACACAGTGTGTAAAGTGGCCACTTAAACCAGCCAATGACAGGTCATAAGCCCTGTAAATGCCTAGACTTCATTATTACCTTTTCTAAGGTATTCTCCATCCCTGTTGTAATTTGGTAATCTTAATGATTTTTAAGGGGGTGAAATCCAGTCTTTTGTCTACAAACATTTGGACAAACTCAAATATTGTAATGAAACAAACATAGGTTTAATGTTTCCAAGTGTTCGGTCACGTTTTTTACTAAGACCAAAAACTCAATTTTTTTGCTACAAAATGAATGACCGGAATCTGATACGAACATCAAATGTTAAAGATCTGGGCCATAGATACAAATCTCACAAGAGCACCAAATATTTGTTGTTTCATGATCACATAAGGGCAATCAGTGGTAAACCATTGAAGATGTTAGAATTAGCTCTGCGTTCTGCCAGGGTTTCCAAAAATACCCGCGTACTGAGAACTCTTTACAACTCCTTGGTGCGAAGTAGACACGAGTGTGGTTCGTTGATTTGGAGAGCACATAAACTGAAGTACTCTTTTATATTAGAAAAAACCCAAAATAAGTTTTTTAGGTATCTGTAGAGATATCTCGCATGTAGATGCGAGAGTGCAAATCCTTGGCTCTACTCGACCGAGTTTCTCCGGGGTATGTGTATTTGACTACACATTTTTATCGATTGTTGTGCAGTACAGTCGATAATCCTAAGATTATGATAAGCATTGGTTTGTATGTATCTGAAGACAGCGTCAGCATATATTGTTTCATATTGCGATAAACAGGACTAACCTGTGGATTGTTACGCCTGTTGGAAGAGCTACCGCTATGCTGAACAACATCGCTCTAGATGTTGATAAGTTGCATGTATCCGAAAGAGTTTTCCGGAGTAGGATTCTCCTACTACTTTGACAACAGTCTCTTTATGTAGTTTTTTCTTTTTATAATATGTTCATCTTGAATTTAAGTTTGTAACATTTACGTTATATTTTTAGAAATTAATTAAGTTGAATTGAATTAAAATTGAATTCAATTTAACTTTCCTAACTAAACGTAGAAGTATTTTATAAATAGTCGATACAAGAAATATCCTGGAGAACATAGCAATATATTGTCCCATTCTCAGTGAACGATGAAACTTGCCAATTACCTTAGCGTATTCCTCTTTACAAAAAAGTACACTATATTTTACGTACTTACGTCTTTAACATAGTCGCGATTTTTTAGTACTAAAATCAGCTTGCAGATTTAGAATATTATTTGAAGATTCTCTATTTGGAAACTAGTATTTCGAACATAATTTCCGAAGAACCATTTTTCTTTGAAAGGATACCGTCGACACATTATGTACCACATAGGACATGTGGCGATTGAAGTGGCTGTTTTTGGCATTATTCATTTTTAAATGAATCGGCCAGTACTTGGTGTTGACAGTTACTGCTGAATGTCTGTGGTATTTGTTAATAAACTTTTGTACTAGTATTGTATTAAAATAGTGTGGAATAAAGCTACGTTTAAACTGTAGTTAATAATATTTGTTGTTTGAGTCGATTTTCACAGAACCACAAAATAAATTGTCATTTATAATTATATTACTTACATATTATGTACTTATATGTAGGTACAAAATGATGAATATTTTTTGTAGATTACCTATAAAATAAATTACGGCTCGCCACCGTCTTGCATTGCTCTTCTTTACTTTTTATGTAAAATATTTATTTTACAAATATTGTTTTTATTTTTGTGAAAAACTTTAACTGGATATATGTTTAATTTTACATTTTTACTTATTTATATCATTTCTGAACCAACTCCTTGGCTTTATTAATCACCTTAAAACTGATCGTGTATCCAATTTTTTTAGGACAGACCTGGATTCCTACCAGTTCCAGGTGACTATGGTTATCCCAAAAATGAAAGCCACCGCTCACTACAGATCCTCAGGAGTTCTGATTCTTCTAAAGGCATCAGGAGCCGGAGATTATTGGGGAGAGTATGGTAAAAATAATTTCTTTATTGTGTGTTATTTCATATTTAGTCCAAATGTTACGTTTTCATCAAAATCTGTGAAACGAGTTGTTCTGTTTATTTGTTTGATTCATATTTTTAAACTTCACCTTTTTTTGGTGCATTTGCCCGTGGCTCAATTTCATATTATCAGCCATTCGACGGCATTAACCGGTTAAGTTCCATTTTTGATTTTTACATTTATTTTTTAATTGTTGTCAATTTCTTTTGATTGTGTTCTACAATTTTTAGGTTTAATTTTTGTTCAACAATGTTTTGAGTATGTCCAAATGCTTGCAGACTGGCTAGATTTTTTCCCTAGAGAGTTGTTGAAAAGAATTGTGAGAAGGGAATATGGAAGTCTAGGCATTTTCAGGGCTTATGACCTGTCATTGGCTGGTTTAAGTGGCCACTTTACCCACTGTGTAACATTCTGCCTATGTCACATTTCCTCAACTCTTCACCAAATGCATTTTTGCCGGATATATTTTTCAAATAAAATAAAATAAAATAAGCGCGTTTACGCGCTCTCGTTTCAAAAATGGAGGTTAAAGACGCGTGCCTTTGTACGACCTTTACGCGTTGAGGTCAAGTATTCCGAACGATTTTAGATATCGTTCACTCAAAGACATCTCGCTGCTATTCAAAAGGGCCATGAATCCAAAATACCGAAATTTTGTTTTATTGCAAAAATTTGATTTAAATTGGTCTTTTTTATCAATAGGATAAAAAACTCCAAAGGATTTTGCATTATAAATGGACCAAATCGCATAACAGACGCTTTAGTGGCTAACTTTACAGCTTTATGAGTGATAGTTAGCACAAAACTCCATACTTAGATAGATACAGCTTTCAAAACGCATATAAAGATATTACAAACAATAATAATATAATGTTTTGAAAACTAGATTTAAAAAAAGAACAAAAACTCATGTTAAACACTTTGATCAGCTCTACTGAAAAAAAGTCCAATGTCGATTCGTGGCCTTTTTGAATTTGAGCAAAAATCTGTTAGAAGCTCGATGAAACACTAGGACACGAGTAATTGATAAAACTATCGGAAGGACTACCGTTCAAATTAGAGTTTCTCGAAATTAAATTTCGCGGCCGGCTCGGAACTGCCATAGCAATACCTAGCGGCGCAAAAAAGGCTAAATACTGCTTAAAACGTACTGAAGAAATTCTGCATTTACAAATAAAACCATTTTCTAAAAAACGGATAAAAAAACAATACCAGTTAAAAGGATTTAAAATATTTTTTTATTATTTAAACGATTTTCTCAAAGGCATAATTTAACACAGAATTTAACCACCATATTTGGATGATTTTAAATAATATTTTTGTTTTTTTTTAAAACTAAAATTGAAGTTTTAATTAATTATCTTTATACCGTTTGAACAAATTATACATCACTTTTATATGGGTGCCAATAAACCTAAGTTTAGTAATCATTTAAAGGAACGAAATTTGGAGATCAAAGATCACTGCAAAATTGATTCTAAAAGTAAATATATCGTACTTAATAAAACTACAGCTTTAAACCAATCAAGATTAAATTTATAACTGAATTAACGAATGACAAAAGGTACTCACGTGTATTATTGAAATAACAGAGATAAAAAAATCATGGAAGTTTTCAAAAACTTTTTAACTCTTTTTGATGCATCTATAGAACTGGCATTTAAAATAAGGAAAAAACATTCGTAAGCTATTAAAAAAAACTTTAAAATATTTGGCAGACATGATTCCCTTTTAACAATTAATTTCTAAATTAACAGATTGATGAAATATATTTAATTTAAAGAATATTGCAATTTTACTAGGTCAACATCAATATTAATTTTATTCTGCACATTCTCATTAAATAGTTTCCTCAAAAAAAAATAATAACCAAAGGAAATACTTAATGAGACTACCTAACCCCTACAACTGAACTGTATGGAAAAACACACCAGTTTGATTGAGACTTTAAAAATTGTACACAAAATTGCACTGGAAAACATACAAGACGATGTAATAACATTAAAATTAAAATTAAGAAATAATGATGACATACACAAATATAATATCAGGCGACAACAACAATACCACATTAAAAAAGTGAAGACGAGCGTAGGACAGTCAAAAATACTATTCAATGGACTTAAACACAATAATGACTTGACTTGAAAAATTATTTTAAAAAATGTATAATAAACCTAAAAATCACATGATTATTACACTTATCAGACGAGAAATAACATAATAAGATCTGATAATATTTTTATATTACCTTAACGAGTTTAAAAAAAAAAAAAATATTAAAAAATGGATTCCAAATATGACAAGAGTACCCTTTAACACTAAACCGTAAAATCGATAATAGCGATTTTGTATAACACAAAATGATTTAAGGGTATTTTTAACGTTTAATATGTAGATAAATCATAATATAGTAAAATGTCACAAAATTATCATCACAAATCACTCCAAAACAATAATAAAATGTTAAAGCAGGCTCTCACAAATATAGACAAAATTGTTCGCAGGGGAGCCTGTTTTACTAATTTATTGGACACTGCACAATTGTTTGGAATATCACTGCATATTTAAATATAATTAAAATAAAATTAATATTAAACAATTTTGTTTTTAATCAATTATTTTATATTTTTTCTATCGACCGGTTTCAAAGCTACACGAGCTTCTTTATCAAGGTAAAATTAACAAAATAATTATATTCTTTTTTTTAACGGTGATTACTTAATATTACTACGTCGTCACTAGTTCTTCCAATTCAACCAATGATGAGGTTGTAATAGATTTCCGGTTTTTGGTTAGTCAACTGACGAATCAGCTGAACTTATAAAAAAGAAGGGAAAGAGAACGTGAGACGTCACACGAGAAGTAATTTCAAAAATACAAAACCTCAAAAAATCATGGCGCTGATAGTAATGTACATATTTATTTTAAATTTAGGATTAGTTTAATGGTCTTTGAACAAATATTAAAAAAAACCACTGAATTTCTTTATTATTATTGGGTTGTAAAATTCGCTTTAACTACTTTAAATTACACCATCTATGAATACCAATGAAAACTTTTTAAGGTTGTGTTCTTGAATATTTCTGATCATTTAAGACCCCAACCATTCAAATTGTACTATTATTGATGCAAAACTAAATTAATTTACCTTTAGAAATATATTGCAGCTGAGAAAGTAACATTTTTAAAAAGGGAATAAGGAAAATTAAGCATTTACAGGATTATAACCTGTCATTGGCTAGTTTAATTGTCCATTTTACACACTGCGAAACAATTATAATTATGTCTATGTTTAAACATTCACATTTCCTCAACTCTTCCGGCTGTTGACCTTTGTGAAGAAAAAGAGCTGAAACCTTTTTTAATGAGGGTGAGATTTGTCTGGCTGAATTATATCACCTGTTAGGCAACGCCTGAAATTTTTATTCAATTTATTTACATTTATTTATACCAGTTAATTTGGTAGATAATGTTTTAAGTAGGCCTAAATGTTTGTAGACGATTTTTTTCGTTGGATTGGATTGGATTGGATTGGTTGGATTTTACCGCTAGAGACATACACATTTTTTTATTTGATTATTATTTTTTTGTGTTATATATGAATAAATACACAAAAAAAAAACAAAAAATATATATAAACAATTATGTACATGATGGTATAAAAAGTAAACAGAAATCTCCATTCAAGAAGTTACTGAGGTATTTGGGAAAAAAAATTGAAAAAGAATTGTGAGATTTCTAATTATGCTTCACTAACTCAATGGAGAATGCTTGAGAAAGTTGGCGATGTCAAGTAGTATAATTGAAATATGTTTTTGCAAGATTTAGGGACAGTTTTGAATTACGCTATTATTTAGGCATCAATAACTAATTTTCCGTTGTTGGTGGAGATTTCTAAGTTTGCTTCTAATATCCTTACATATAACTCTTTTTTTTACATAAAATGCATACAAAATAAAAAAATATATTTTACATTTTCCACGGTGCATTGTGTAAATTATTAATTAATTACATTACTATATATTACATATCAGAATGCAGAACATCTTCAATATTTTATTGTCGAAATTTTCGAACGGTAGCTCAATGCGACTCACCTATTTTTAGATTACAGAATACCGGGAATGAATATGCATCATATTTTGATATATTTAGTTTATCTCTGCCTAACTTAAAAAATAAAGTGACCAACAAATTTTTATCAAAATGAGCGAATCAACTTCAGGAGATTTGATTGATTAATGTATTTTGTTTTTGTATAATTTCTTTTAAATATGTATGTATTTCAAATAATTTGTAATATGTATAGTACGAGTATATTAATATGTAATACTCGATTTTATTATATTTTTATTTTTAAGCGCTCTTAATAGCACAGATATGTAAATGGCAGAAATGCCGTAAATAAAATGTTCAGCAATAAAATTAAGTTGTTAATGATAAAAAAAATATTTTAATAATATACTAATATACAAAGGAATTGGCAATATTTCTGTACATACTGTTTGTTTACCCAATAAAATAAATAAATATTACAACAGAGATGAAGATATTTTTTTAGAAGGGAATATGGAAATCAAGACATTTACAGGGCGTATGACCTCTCGTTGGCTGGTTTGAATCTTCACTGTACTCACTGTGTAACATTCATCATTCTCGATTATGTTTGAACGTCCACACATCCTAAATTTTTATTTGAATTCCTAACTTTGTCTGAGTGTTAATTATTTATCGTATTGGTGTTAACTAATTAAACCATAAGCGAATTGATTATTTGGTTTAGTTAGAATATACATTTTTTGTTTGAATTTACATTTTTTAAACCTACATATTTGTTTTCGTTTTATTTTCAGAGGGTGTTAAGGCTAAGATATACTTCAGAGCACATCCATACGAAGTAGACGATAGAACCCACTTGGCTTTGGAGCAGCTGAAGATGGACTTCAGCGTAAAGGACATGAAAATGGGGGTTGAAAATGTTCACAATGAGAACTCCATTTTACGTAAGTTTTTTTGTTACGCCCAGAGGGGCTTTACATGTCAGGTACAAAATTGCGATCCAAGCGTTTCATGGTCAATATGAAGGTCCAGTTAATATGTCTTAATTAAAAAAATGAGGAAGTTAAGCCCTAGGGGAATTTTTATATTAAAAATGTATTTTTACTCACGGTAAAAATTAGAGCATTTGATTGTACGGCGAAGTTTCTTGAAAATGTGCGCGAAAAACAATAAATATTTTGATAAAAACAAACTACTTTGCATCACGTCCCCAGTTCTTCCGAATTAGCCAATGATAAGCGCGTTCTGATTTCGGGATAGCGGTAATTCAACTGACGAATGAGCAGAACTCATCGAGAAGAAGAGGAATATTACTTGAGACACACGTAGTAAGATAAAAAACACGAAACTTTAATAAAATTATAGCGCCAACAGAACGATACTTTTTGCGATGGGTTATCAGATTTTTCCGACGTTGGTGATCACTACAGCAAAAGCATCTCGGTCCTACGCCACTTCGTGTCCAGGACAACTGTTTGCCTTTTCTGGTGGATTTTTCTGTCGGGGTTGCCCCCAATTGGCTGGTTGGTTCTGGTTTGGAGGCGCCAGAGACTCGCCTATCATTCTCTCGTTATCTGCTTTGATCACACCGTTATGAGTGTGATTCAATTGCCCGGGGTTCACGATGTGGACGCTAACAAGTTGGACCAGTCAATAGTGTTACCGGAGGAATGCAACTGGGCGCTCGCAAAATTTAATAGCATTACACCCTCAAACAAGTGGCTCACTGCGACCCTACTGACGGTTTTAAACTAAATGTGATTTTTAAACACAAATTTTTATGTTTTTCCAGACGCTGCTCTCAATCTTTTTATCAACACAAATGCCCAGGATCTTCTTAAAGAAATGAAGCCAGATTTGAAGAAGAAACTAGTACAAAATATGTCGCAGTTTATCAGCAAACTTATGGAACAAATCCCTTACAATAACTGGATAGAATAAAAATATAAATATAACTTATTACAATTAAGAACATTATTTAATAAAACCATTATTATTTTATACATTTATTATTTATTGATACATTACCATTCGCTACTAAGTATAGATGTTGCTTTAATAATTTTTTTTATGATTTAATTTCTGGAAAAGAAGTGAGAAAAAAATTCTATTGATAGCCTGGTGTAAAAATGTAGGAAATAATTTTGAATTAATAAAAATGAATGTTAACTGAATCCATTCATTTTGAATAAATCATGACTTGTTTCATCGCTTTCGCGACATTTTCGGGACCGGAAACTTTTTTTATTTTTTATTTTATTTTATTTAATGCTCAAAATACACAATTTTATCTTAGAGCGCAATTATAATTTTTTTATGTCTCGACTTAGTAGAAAATGCCGTGCTAAGTCGGGACTCTTCTATCTATAAAACAAAAACACTTATTGGCATATTGAACAATATACAAAGTAATCAAAATAATATACAAAATAATAATAGAAAAATACAAATAATTAAATTTATACATGTCGAAAAATGGAATGCAAAAAAGTTTTAAATGAATACATTGCAATATGTTATTGATATTTAATAGCAATTTTATATTTCAATTCAGTAATTAATTGTAATTAAAAATAAGTACAAAATAATACAATGAAGCAATAAAAGGAACACATCCATATACTCGTATATTGTAGAATATGTAATTTTTAAAACATAATATTAAAGTTAAAATATATATTTACATATAATTATGCATCACTATTAAGTTTCTTCAAAGATGATATACATTTATACGTATATGGATAATACGGAAGAAACTTAAAACCCACTTGTTCTCTAAATCATTTGAATAAATTTTTAGAGGGTGGTGACAAAGTACATTATTTTTTTTTTATTGAAAAGTTAACATTAAATTTATATCTTTATATAATCACTTTGTAAAGCGCCCTTGAGGTATTATATTACGAAAATGGCGCTATATAAGTTATCCATAATAATAATTATTATTATTAAAGCATCAATATTATGTATTTATTCCCGAAGCAATATTATACAGTGGTCTCTACCCCTCGATAAAATCCAATTATGGATCTTCATCTTAAATAGAGACGTTGATTTGGAGAACTTAATATGTTCATCCAAGACGTACCAAAGTATCGTTATTCTGTTCAAAAATCCAAAATTTTACTGCTAAAACAAAACAAAAATCTAGCGAAACAAACCATAAAAAAGTAACAAAAAATCCCTGTTATAAAGTACTTAATAAAAAAAATAATTAAAAAATAATAGAGAAATCACAGAAAGCAGAAAAGGTTTGTAAACAATTCTTAAATAAAAAATAAAAATAACTGAATTTTGTCGGTCGCATTTCGAATTACGTCAATGACAATAAACTAACTAACTAACGATAGAACGCCACACCACTCTGTCCTGGCACACTTCCTTTGCTTCCTTCACATTCATACATCTTCTCATGCACGCACGTCGATTATTCCGACTTTTCACATGACCACTTTCAAGAATTTGTTGTACTTGATCATGCCATGTCTTTCTCGGCCTTCCTCGACTTCTACAACCAGACACATTCGCATCATAAATCTTTTTAGCCGTTCTTTCATCATTCATTCGCTCCACATGACCGAACCATCGCAAAAGACCTTTCTTAATTTTGTCGATAATGCTTAACTCAGCCTTGCATTCTGCTCTAATTTCGACATTAGGGCACCTATCATACATTGTTTTTCCGCACATTCGCCTGAGGGATCGCATTTCAACAGTATTCAGTCTACTTTCGTCCCTTTTTTTCCAACTCCATGCTTCGCTTCCATACATTAGGGTTGGTACCAGAACTCCATTATGAACTGCTAATTTAGCCTCTTATGACAATAAAAGAGTTATATAATTGATCACACGCTTTAGTAATTCATTGTTTATGCGTTCAAGATCACAATCGAAATACTTAAATTACACGATTGTCAATAAAATAACCCGCTGCGTCCGGAAAGCCATATAAATAAAATAGAATAAAAAATTCGCACCAGAATTCAGAATGAGTGTGTTTTAAAATATTTTTTGTATTTCATTTATTTATTCGTTTACAAAATAAAAGTAAGAATCCAAGAGTCATCCGGAAATCAAAAAAGTTCTCAGTGTCGGCTAACCTAATATCGTATTAAATACATGCAGAAACGAAATCCTACATTTTCTGTACGTACGTCAAAACATCCAATTGACTTTTAACAAACTGCTGATATCAGCGGATGTAAAATCATTGAGAAACACGGAATTAGTAAAAGACCTCAAAATCTCATCAGGAAGTAAAATGAACAATGAAGAATATAAAAATAGTAACACCTTAAGTTAGACAGTCAGTTACAGTATGTACAATATGTAGCCTAGTACTCGTAGGTGAATTGGTTCAGCTGGATGAACATAACCCACACGATAAAGGTTTTAGCTCTTTTACTTCACAAATGTCAACATTGACGGGAGATCCTTAAGCCCACCATCCACGCGCAGCTGTTATAAAGTCCTGGGGGACTTTCTGTCTAACTTCTTCTCTAACTACAGAAAGTTGAAGAAGTGTAAATGTATTTCTTTAATATATTAAAATAAAATATGATCACTTTGTTTTTATGTACCACTATTTTTATAATTAGACAACCAACTAGTTTCGCCAATACTATGCCTTCTTCAAGGTTAATTACAAACTAACATAACATATATAAAATTTTCACAGTGAAGGTAGAGTGGGCGTGGCTACTGGGGTATAGAAGAGAGGGGGTTTGTGTGTGGATTTAGAAAGAGGGAACATACTTTAAATGGGACTATTGCGAAGATTTATTTGATTATTAATTATATTTAAATTTTTATTTACAGCCTTTCTAATCTCCAATATTTTAAAATAATCAAGTGCATATTTTTTTGTTTGTTTGCAGAATTTCGATGCCATCTTCAAAGTTGAATGAGTGACTATTTGTTAGAATATGGTCAGCAAACTCAGAAAAAATATTGTTTTTAAGACATCTCATATGTTTTTTAACTCTAGTTTTAAAAGTACGTGATGTTTTTCCTATATGAAATAACTTGCAGTCATGGCACATCAACTTGTAAATGCCTGATCGATCTAATTTATCAGTTCTTTGTTTAGTGTTTCGCTAAACAAAGAACTGATGACATTTTATTTTATTTTTATATATATATATATATATATATTGTAGTTGCAAATTATTTGTACCTTGCTTTTGTCATGTGCAAGGTTTTATCGAATATATTTATCTTTAGATTATATTCCGTTGACTTCAACATTTTTCACCGCAGACAACAACAATAAAAATAAAGCAGAATCAGAATAAACAAAATAACTCTAGAAACATTACATTAAAAAATAATAAAAAATAAAAAATCGTAAAAGTTGGACACAAAAAAACAAAAGGAGCTAGGTACCACCATTAAATAACTAAGCCTGCTTGATTGCCCCTGCAATGAATCGAACAGTCTCTCTTCGTGTATCATTACAGTTCAGGAGCTCAGCTAGGATATTAGTCACAGCAATCCGAGTGTTTACTTTGCATTCAAGCTCCCACCTCGGCCTACCAAACATTGGACAGTATATAAGATGTTCCACAGTCTGCTCAGTGATGCCATCACATGGACAGCAACTATCGTCTCGCAGCCCAAAGCGATGCAGATATTCGAGAGAGTCAGAGTTAATTCATATGTAGGCGATTCATGCTTCCAAAATGTTTTGGCCTCGTCTGTGCTTGACAAAAGTTGCTTGATCCACTTTTTGGCAGTTTTTTCTTCATAAATTTTCCTCCACTCATTTAATTTATCTTTTGAAAGAGAACACCTTACATGGCTTAATATATAAAATAATAATGTTCCACAAAGTAAGTGCTTCAAATATCAAAAATAAATGTATTTCGGTCATGAAGGTGTTAAAGGTAGGTGCCGTGTTATCAAAGCGGCCATGTCTAATAAAAGGATTAAACAATTGATTACTATTCCGAGTAAGGTCCGCGTGACCGCGACCATTCTGTTTGGCATTGTAACGTTTTGTGGGACATTTGACATCACTCGATGCTTACTAAACCTCTTTATGGAAAGGCCTGTTGCAATCTCGCCATTGTCATGGATCGATAGTCTCGGGGAGCAGTCCACAAAAATCATACTCAAATTTACTGTAATATCGTCTTCTGGCGGTGAAAATATCTGAGCCACAATATCGCACTTTTGAGAAAAATTACAAACAATCGTAGTTTGATTGCGCCGAGTAACTTTTATTTCTGAACACCATTTTCCGGGAAATGCTCTAATGTGTTAATGGATTCCAATTGGCTAATTTATTTTATTTGAAAGAGACGTATACTGTTATTGATTGCAAATTACAACCTTCAAAACGGAATGAAGAAGTGCTACGGGAAATTGGGTATAAAAAATGTTTTATAACGCTCGGTAAAAGTTAGAGCATTAAATTGTGCGGCGAAGTTTCCTGAAAATGCATAAAAAAATATTTAAAAATATGATTGATAAACATGATAAAATACATGTCAAAAATATGGTAAAAAAGGATTCATTTGTCTGGAAACTTAAGTAAAGTCATTTTAGCAAAACTTTCCTAATTAGCTTATTTCAATTTTTTACTAGATTTAACCCCCTAGAGAGTTTGTTTACATATTACAACTGAACTAGAAAACACATTAGAGAAGGGAATATGAAAGTCTAGGCATTTACGACAGGTGACTTCAAAATATTGCTTAATAATAATAGTTAAATAACAAAAATAACAATTACTTTATCTACTACATAAACACTTGCGTAATAGATTTTTCTGGATCATATCTAGTCTGCCTAACTAGGTACAACCTGTTTTAAGGCAGATATTTTTATGCAAAAAATAAACAATAAGATTACTATTTTAATTTATTTCAACAGAGAAGGAAAACATTTTTGAGAAGGGAATATGGACGTCTAGGCATTTACAGGGCACAAACCAGCCAATGAAAAGTCATAAACCCTGTAAATGCCTAGACGTCCATATTCCCTTCTCAATAATGTTTTCCCTCTCTATTGAAATAAATTAAATTATGAATAACTCCCTAGGGAGGAAATCCAGCCAGTCTGCAAGAATTTGGACATACTCAAACATTGTTGAATAACATTACTACATACCAGTTAATTTACTTTACAGTTATATAATATTAATTTATACCATTTATTATTTAAGAATGTATTTTGAGTAAATTTTCCAATTTTTCTCGGCCTAAACCCATTAACCAATTTTTCACAAATTTATAAAACTAAATCCGGGTCATGGTTTTGCAATATTTGGGTAACTTATTGAATATTTTGGGGCCCAGAAACCTAAAATTTCTTTGCCCGAATTCTGAGTTTGTGGTAGACCCCATGACCCATCCTCTAGTTTGACTTCTGGTAGTGTGGGAGTGCCCCTTTTGGGGTTTAGTGGAATAATTTGCTTTCACAAATATCGTTATTCTATAAATATATAATTTCCTTATATCTAAAATCTCAAATTATTCAAATAACTTTACGCTGGGGTACCTGAAGGGTTTTTCAAAAGTTATTTTTGTTTTTGATTTTTAACGGATTCGAGAGGTTTTAATATTGATTTATTAGTGCCTCGTGCCCCGTCCGTTATAATTGAGTTACATAAAATAAAATATAGTTGTTTAAGTGTTATTAAGGATAAGATGTTACGGATCGACTTGAAGATATAGGAAAGTTTTCAAATGTTTTGTGCTATAAATTCTATGTGTTCTGTTCTGTCCATTGGAAATGTTTTTCAAAAATTATTCCCAAATTATTTTTTTTTTATTTTATTTTATTTTTTTTTTTCTTAAACTAAACATAATAATAAAACAGAGTATTAAATAAATAAAGCATAATTACATATCAACGAAATACATATTAATAGAAAAATAGTAAACAAAAAAATCCCACAAAGGCATGGCCTGTTCGTGGGTATACAAGAAAATGCTAATGAATTTTTGCTCCTAAAATAAAAAATGGACAGTTTTAATATTTTTGTAAAACATAAGAAAGAAAAAATATAATATTCTGTAAAAGATAATATGGTATTTTTTTTTATAGTACATAATTAAAAAAGGAAATAAAAAATATTTTTAAATTTCCTTATTATTAAAGGGTAACAAAATAAATCATAGAAAAAAAGAGTTCATATCTTTAGTTTGAATCCAGGATAGTGCATGTTTTTTAAAAGAAGGAAAATTTTGAAAGTTTGGAATCAATGAAATATTATCAGTAAAAAAAAATATAAAAAATTTGGGCCTATAAAATATGCATGTCTCTGTGCTAGCCTCGTTTTACAATGTGGTATTTCTAGCACACGATTCCTTCTTTGACTTGATCTGTTTGAATTATTTTTTGGTTCTTAAATATATATTTTAAACATTGAAAACAATATATTTGTCTTAGATCTAAAAGTTTAGCTTTTTGGAACAATTGGAAAGAGGGAAAAGTGCGATTTTTGTGAAAATATAAGATATTTCATAATTGTAAATAACTTCATGTTAGACAGTCAAGTTGTGTTCTAGGGGGTTTCGAACCTAGGACCCTTGATCCGCGAGCCCGCAATTACTAGTCACAGGACCACAAGCCGGTATATAAGCGCAATTTGAAAATTCCAGTGTGATAATTAAAAAAAAAAACTTCAACCCTTCTGTCCGGTTGGAATGAAGAATTTAATTTATGAAACGTAACGCTAGGTAAAAACCCGCAAAAGATAATTTAATACAGAGTACAGATTAGCAAGCCTTGTAGTGTAGTAGGTAGCGCGTTTGCCGAACAATTTTTGATGCCCCAGGTTCGGTTCAAGGTCATTAAATATTGGTTTCAAAGTTGCTTTTTTACCACAATATTTCATGTTTTCTGGACTAGCAGTTGAAGCGTAAGAATTATAATCTTGTAATGAGCAATCGAGATATGTTGCATTTAGGGTTGGCACCCGAGCAGTACCCAATACACCATTAAGTGCGAATGCGAAGACCTGGGAACGAATCGACTTCCATATTTCTTTATAACTATGCGTAACCTGTATACCGACACTTTCGAAAGATGATAAACACCTCAGACTTGAGTACAAACTGTGTCTATAAATACTGATTTTAATTCTAATTAAAACTTGTTTTTTTTTTAAATTTTCGTTGCCAGTCGGATGAAAAACACAGTTTTGTATATGAAATAGAACCAGAATCTTGGATAAGTGCGTTTTATATGGTAGTCACTTTAAGGAAAAATCCTGAAAAAGGAAATCGAGCGTAGATAAGTACGCTTATAATAATAAAATATTTATTTTCCAGGCGGTTTCATACAGCAATATTTTTTATCCCTAGACTGGCACCTAAAGCGTAAGACTGATCACCTTACTTGTATGTAACAGATGATTTAGATACGCTCCAGTTAGTTTAATAGTGCAGTACCCTATGCACATCCGTAGCGAATATAAGTACGATTATGATGGTGATATTTTTTTTACAATGATGCCTTTTTTAAATTTGTGAAAACTTTGGACAAAATTTTGAATAAATATGCATTATAACATTATGCATGATGTATTAAACAAATATTTTGGAAGCGTTCATAAACAATTCTCAGAATAATCCTTCATGTATTTTTATTATTTGCAAATAACAAAAGTCATATTTGAATATTCAATTTGCATATCCATAGAAATAGTATGAATAGGTACCCGAAAGCTTTTGTTCATGATTAATATTTGAGCTGCGTTCTTTTCTTTTTTGAATTTGGAATAGCGACGGCGTTATTAGCGTTAGCATCGTAAATTTAAATCTTATTTACAACAGCAATAGCAAATCGGGTAAAGTAGGTACTGGATTTTTTTTTTAATATTTCTAATGATTATTATCGCAGGTACCTATTATTATCATTTTTCGTGATTTTGTATCAATAAAGCATAAAAAGTACATAATGAACTGATTTGACATAATTCACTCTTTCATCTGTTGACTTTTGTGAAGTAGAAGAGCTGAAAACTTTATCACTGAAATAAATTTAAATATGAATAACTCCCTTGGGAGGAAATTCAGCCAGTCTGCTAGCATGTGGATATACTCAAACATTGTTGAAATATGTCGGAATTTAATTCAATTTCAAAATTTACTTATTTTTCTCTCGTATTTCAAATGGGCTTCTAAAAAAAAACTGGCCTCTCCAGGACGATCAAAATATTAAATTAATAGTAATTAAAGCAAAAATTGCTTATTGGGACAAAAAAATTATCACTCTTAATGAGTAGATATGTGTACCGTGGGTACATACCGATGTACCTACCTAGTGTATCTTCAAAATCGCTCTGGAAAATTTATCTTCAACTATGTCGTCATGGTAAAAGTATAATGTCCTTGACTGCCAACTTTAATCGCGGCCCTGGGCCCCGGTTTCCATACTTAAGATTTTCATCTCATACAATCAAGTCGAAAACACTCATCTAGTGTTCTGGTTCTATTTCACTTCGTAAACAGAACTAAATGATTTATCCGCTTGGACACGTTCAAAATGTAATCAAGCAACAACCATAATGATGGACGCTGCAATGTGTTCCGAAACGTCACCAAAGAGTGCGAACGATACACGGGACAATATTTTTTTAATCCATCTAAAAGGCCGTTAAAATGTTTGAAATTTAATGATTTCCCTTTTTTTAAATAACCTACATTTTTTTATAAAACAAAAGTTTAAAGATCTATTTTTTTTGCAACAAAGAGGGAAAACATTTACAGGGCTTATGACCTGTCATTGGCTGGTTTATTCAATTTTTTTTTTCCACATTACAAACAATAATAAATAATAAAAACTGTGTGACCTCACTGGGTAACCCGTGCCAGGGACACTTAACATTATACTTTTTTATTTTTTTTACATGTGAGAATGCACAAAGAACACTTAATTTACATAAAGAAATTTAAAAAAAAAACAATTTTAAAAACCATGTATTTATGGTTGATGTTAAAGTGGCCACTTTACACACTGCGCAACAAACAAATTCTGCCTATGTTTAAAAATCCTCACTATCACCATTCTTCCATCTGTTGACTTTTGTGAAGTAAAAGAGCTGAAACCTTAATCATGTGGGTGAGATTCATCCAGCTGAATCATTTTTCCTACTAGGCCACGCTAAAAAACATTTTTAAATTTTTATACTTCTCATACTAGTAAGTTTTATTAACAATGTTTTTAGCATGTCCAAATGTCCACAAATCTACAAAAATTTGGACACACTGATAACATTTCAATTTTTTTATTTTATAAGATTATTTATCATGAATTTCTAAACATTCAAATGTTATTCTATTAAATTTCGCATGCTAATGAAACAAAGCAAAAATAGCAATAATCTCCGTCAGTAAGGTAAAACCGAATCATTGCTCAGCTCGTAGTCGGTATAGAGACCCGGTTGCGTTCGAACGCGCTCCTAAATTTAAATTATTCCATCAGGTTTTCATTTCACTTGCGCGGGAAATACATTTAAATAATCATTTAAGCGGGAATTTTACAAAGTCAGAAAATCTATGGTTCATATTAGTGTTAACTTATTTTAGTAAAACGTATTAAATAAACACGCTTTTATTTGTGATATCGGTTTGTTATACTAAATTAAATTAACAATGAAATCTGTATCAATATTTTTTGTTCTAAGTATTATAAGTGGTTCATTAGCTGCTGATCTTCGTAAGTATAAATATTTATTATTTTATAATCACACATTATTATAATCGTTCTCTGACACCGTAGTAAAAATATGCTAGCTAACAATATCATCATCTTCATCAAACTTTAATTCGCGCATGATAGTGCATAGGACATTCATCATATCATCACTAAATCCTTAACACATCGACAACTTAAACAAATACAAACTAATATCACTTTCAGACAAAGGGATTTTGAGTATTATTAAATTAAAATCCATAACCCACTTCCACTATCAATATAACATTTCTTGTATATCCACGAACAAGCCATGTCTTAGTGGTATTTTTTTGTTTACTATTTTTACTGTTAATATGTATTTCATTGACATGTAATTATCCTTATTTTTTTGAATACCTACTCTGTTTTACCTTGTATGTATATTTGTTTATTTACTTTGTTCATTAACGCCCAAAAGGCATTTACAAAAAATTTAAATAAAATACATGCTAACATACTAAATAATAAACACAGAATATACAGAAACAATATGTGAAATTAGTTAGAAATGATATAATAAAAAGTAAAAAAAAAACAAAAATAACAAAGGTATGCAAGAAAAAACAATAAGCATATAAACAAAAAATGCAAAGCTTATGAAATAAATTTTGTAAGCAAACACAGTTAATAAAGTGTAACGGTGAGCAAGTAAGACAAATTTAAGTTAAATTAATAAACAAGCAAGAATATGTTATCGCGAAAAAGTAAGATATAAAAAAATGTATATGTGAAACGCGTATTTGCCAATCCTTCAATGCAATTTGATATAATAGTAAAAAATAAAAAAACAAGTATAAAGTAATAGAAATAAACAAGTAAGTTTTTTTTTTTATTTATGGAATTGAATTGTCAATAATAGTTATAATATATTGTAAAAAAAAAAAAGAAATAATAATAAAAAAATAATAAAACCGAACTACGTCATTACAGTTTTCTGTATAATATCTTAGATACAATTCCAAAAAAGCATACTTGAGTGGGGTATAACTCAGTATCAATTCATTTACAAATTGAAAATATTGAAAATAAAATTTTGCATAAAAAACAGTTTCCATTAAGTATTGTAAAACAGGAGAAAATATAAAGAAATAATATAAAATCTTGTCGGTAATTTAAATATGTTCCGTAAATTGACATAATATTACACATTATTATGGAGAAAAAAAACGAATGTCCTAGTAATTATGGCCAAAATTTTGTTAAGTCAAGGATGATATTTACTCAAGCATGAGGTTTTATTGATATAATTACCCCATTTCAACAACATTTTGAGTGAGTTAAAATGTTCATTGACAAGTGCTGGATTCTATTCCCTATCACGATTGACATAAAACATATATTGCAACAGAGATGGAAAATATACTTGGAGTGCGAATGTAGAAGTCTAGATTTAAATAAAATTATATTTGAAGCAATTACTTTGCATTGTATTTATTTTAGATAGTTGTACAAATAAAATTTGTTGTTATTTACTTTATTTAGATTTATTACTTACAACCGATGCGCGATGATTAAATGGTTTAAGTGATCGCTTAGCAACAAGTTATTAAAAATAGTACGGTTATATGTGTGGGTTTCATAGTCAATTGATCGACGACACACATTCGTGCTAAATAATTTCACCTGAAATATAGTGCGACGACCGTTGGAGCAAGTATGCGTTTTCTATTGAATCCAATAAAACATATTATGCAAGTCTCACAATATTGCACATAACGACGAGAGCGTCGTCCTGAAGTCCATTAACGTTGTTTCTACCATGGAGATATGAAGAACGAAGGAATGTGGCATATAAAGAGACTACAGGGCGTGGTAACGCCCAGTCGGTCAATCAGTGAGTCCAAGTGCAGCCAGTTCAAAACCTCATCGCCGTAACACACACAGGACATAATAAAATAATTTTTTTATTGCCATGTAATAAATACGCATTAAACAGCCAACTCGTGTCTTCTGTCAATCTCCAACTGGGGTAGGAGCTCCACCAACCCCTAGCCACCTCATCCTACATATGTAAATCTTCCTTTTTTTATGTTTCACTAAAATTCTTTTTCGTTTTTTAGCCGCGTTTCTTCACATATGCAGAAAATCGGATCCAGCCGTTCAACAATGTTTCAAAAAATCTGTGATGGCTTTAAAACCGTATCTCGCAAAAGGTAAAAAAAACAGTTCTACATTAGTTAAAAACCTTATTTTTTTACTATTTTGTCGGCCTCCATGCAAGGGGTCTTGGGTTTGATCCCTAACATGCTAGACATGAATTATATATTTAATAAGGTGTTTTACGCTAGAATATTTCAAAGTGCCCGGACTGGCACTTGACACCTAAGACTGATCATCTTCTCTTCATGTAACAAAAATGATCAAGTACGCTGCAGCATATTGTATATTGAGGTGCCAATGCAGTGCCATAGTCATCATTATGTGCGAAAAGGGAATAATTATGAATTTAAAACATTTAAGTTTGTAAGTGAAAATTCTTGATGGAAGTTCATTGTAATTTATTATATATCACTAGTGTTTTATTTATATAATAAATTATGAATTTCATACTAAAATCTTTTTAAACCTTACCATTCCCTACTACATTTCTTATAAACTCTATTGTAGAGGTATTTTTTAATTTCCATTGTTATTTTATTTTATTAATGCAGCTGCAAAATGTTTTTCTTTCTTTCTCTAAATTATGTTTTTTTCAATAATTATATTAATTACTTAAATAATACATGAATATTACAGTTTGCTTGCCTAGATTTATTATTCTCTTTGGTATGTTCCCTGGTTTAAAAAAGTTGTTTCATTTAGCTTATTAAATGATACCTACTGTTTAACTTTAAGCTTCTTTTTCTTCTTCTTCCTCTTGGTCCAGGTCGCATTTATATATTTATTTATTTATTCATATAAATAAACATATTACAAAGAAAATAACAACGTATCCTTAACTCTATGAAGCCAAGAGCCCTTAGTTGAGTTGCGATACAACATAAAGGAAAGTTGAAGCATGCATGTAATTAAATTGACGTATGACCTGTTTATATCGGTGGGCTGCTTTAGGATAATGACATCTAGCTGTCCTTCCATCTTTAAGACGACTTTCCAGTAGTCTTCTGCTGTGGAGGTTTTCAGATTTAATGAGCTTAGCAATCGGTCCACATCGTCCTTCCGTTTCTTACCCACCTCATCTCTTCAACACCACAAATATAACTTATCTTTTAATTTCTGATCGGATCTCTGAGTTTTGCTTGCGATGGAGCGTAGGGTTCTCATTTCCGCTACTCTGAAAGGACTTTTTGTCCTGGTGGTTCCAGCTCTCACTTCCATCCCTTAGGTCATGATGGTTCGGGCGCATGTCTTTTCTATTCTGACCTTTCTTTCGATTAGCGTCTGTTTGTTTCTCCATATAGTATACCGCAAGCGGCCAGCTATATCTGAGGCTTTGTTAGTATGGGCTCGTACTCCGCTTTTACACTTTTTCACTGTTATTTACGTATTATTTATATCACTACAGAGATGGGCAGAATTTTTTTGTTTGTTTCAAGATTATGGATATTTGAGCGTTTACAGGGCTTATGACCTGTCATAGGTTGGGTTCAAGTGGCCACTTTTATGTAGAATTCTACAACATTCCCCATTCCGCTTATTAGCGAATATCCATATCGGAGACATTTTTGGTTTTTGTATATATGTCATGAAACAAGGAAAGCTTTCGCTAGCGCGTTTGGAGCGCCATCTATGTATTTGATATTGAGGTTAAGTATTAAAGCAAATTACTTTATTTATGTAGCTAAGACTCTATCCGAGTTAAATTAATTACTAGTAATTGCCTGCAGATGACTCTGCAATTTATTTTTACTTAATTTTTGACCAGATCATGTTTACACAATATTATTTTTGGTATGTGTATATATATTTACATATTTATACACACACAATTCTGGGTTTTATCCCAAGGGGGAGTAGGTATATTATTATTTATATCACTACAGAGATGGTGTATTATTATTTATATCCATCTCTGTAGTGATATAAATAATAATATACCTACTCCCCCTTGGGATAAAACCCAGAATTGTGTGTGTATAAATATGTAAATATATATACACATACCAAAAATAATATTGTGTTATTTACGTAGTTTCAATTTTGATAAGGCCTTAGATGCATTTTTATAGTGAATACAATCCGATGTCTTGTCATCAGTCATGCATTCGTTCCCGAGGTCTTACACTGGACACATTAATATTTAGAATCGTATGAGACTTCCGTAAATTGACGAGCGGTTGTATTCTTGAACCATCCTTGCAAATATAGTCGATCAAAAACCCGACGAGGTTTATCTCGAGTGCCCCAAAGCACTTGACATTGACAATCGACTGCGACATCGTCACTTCAGCTGTCAAACTTCCTCCGCGTAAAACGCGCGCCATTCATGTTTGAATGATAAGTATTTTTATTATATTTTAACGTAAAATATACAACACTGATAAATGTTATGATGTTGGTGTATCAACAAATGTACAATAAATATAACTGTACTGATTTTGAAAATCTTATCAAATGAAGTTTCGACAGAAACATGATTTCAAAAATATTTTATTACTTTTAGTGTCAAAATACGTATTTGAGAGAAATGAGGGTATTAGAAGCAAAATCTCCATTACAGGAGTTACTGAGATATTTGCGAAACACTTTGAAAAAAAAAAGTGAGATTTATAATTATGCTTCAGTAACGCAATATAGAATGCTAAGTTTGCGGTGTCAAGTAGTGTAATTGAAATCTGTTTTTGCAAGATTTAGATACGGTTTTAAATAACGCTATTATTTAGGTTGATAGGTTTTTACAAATAGTTTATTTTGGTCTCAATAACTAATTTTTCGTTTTCGGTGGAGATTTTAAAAGCATATTATATGATACGAGTATATATCATAAAATATGTTTTTAAAATCCTTTACATGAATACGAAATATTTCGTATGACATGTAGATGTATGTTATGTCAAAGGCAAATAATAATTATTAATGTTGCAGTGTCTTAGAAAAACATTTTCAATTGATCTTTTGTAATATATTACACACATAAAATATCCAAAAGGAGAGGTTTGACCAGAAATAATATAAGTTTTAATGTGGCAGGATACTCATAGATAAATACGTTTTCGTTAGTGTTGCCAATTTAACAATCTTCTTTATAAATTAATTGTCGTTGTAAGAATAGCAATTTGACAAAGCAAATGACATGGCCACTCGATTATTGTCGAGTGGGTGACAAAATCTCACGTCTTTCCAGCGTAACGCCCCTGGGATGGTATTCCAAACGCTCTCGCGGCCGTATTATTTCGTGTATTTACATACAAAATACACGAGAAAAAGTAGTTTCTCGTGCCGCGAGACTGGTTTAGAATAACACTCCGGGTGCCAGTTCAAGAACCGTGTAATATTGCGGTGTAAAACCACCGTCTAACCATATTTAATTGCGACCTTGCTACGAATCGAACTTACTCAAATAAAATTCAAAGTTACATTCTTAAATGTGTATGTTTCCAGGAGTTCCCGAGTATAGAATACCCAGGATAGAGCCTCTGGTTCTCAAGGAGCTACTAGTTTCGGAACCAACGGGGGCAACCCAGACCGTCAGAATTTCGGCCAACAACATAAAAGTCTTCGGCTGTTCGGATTATGACGTCAAAAACCTTGAGTAAGTGCACACATAGCGGTTTTAACGGAAATAAAATGGTGTTGTTATTATTTCGTGGCCATTTTGATTTGGTTAGGAAGTAGTTTACAAATTAGTAAGCCCTTCACCTTGACGCAATGACAGGAAGTTTGATTTTTGGAAAAGTATTTTCCGCGTTGTATTTCTGCTATTTTTGAAGGAGATCTTAATTAAAATAATTATTTATTTGATTAAATTTATTGTGAGGGCAATGCCCTTCCGATCATTTTGATAAATACCTTGTTAAGCCGCTAGTATCAAATGGGTACAAGGTACGACAATATTTTGAGTTTTTCCAAATTTTTGTATACAAGGATTGGATTCAACTCCCTGGGGAGCTGTTAACATTAACATATTACAACAGAGATGAGAAACATTTTAAAGAAGGCAATATAAAAGTCATATTTTTACTAAAATTTTTATACCAACTATACTTCTTAACACTGTTCCTATCTTTTATTTTTTTTATATTGTATTTTTTAAATTTAATATTGTTTATATACTCATGTTTTATATAACTTACATGCATGTAAAAGCCTTATAGGCGTGAAAAATTAATAAAATTAAAAATAAACATATAATTTGCGTATAACAACCGTAGTCTTGTACCTTGTATTAACATTTTACAACAGAGATGAAGAACATTTTAAAGAAGGCAATATAGTAGTCTAGGCATCTAGAGGGCTTATAACCTGTCATTGGCTGGCTTAAGTGGCCACTTTACACACTGTGTGACATTCAATATTCTGCCCATATTTAAACATCTATATTACTTCAATTATTTCATATGTTGATGTTTGTGAAGTTAAAGAGCTGAAACCTTTATTTATGTGAGTGAGATTCATCTAATCAAATTATTTCACCTACATACTAGGAAACGCCTGAAATTTAAATTTTTTAATTTCTTTATTTCTTCGTGGACCAGTGGATTTATCAAAATTTTTTTGAGTTTGTCCAAATTTTGTAGAAAAGGATTGGATTCAACTCCCTGGGGAGTTGTTGACATTAACATATTACAACAGAGGTGAAGAACATTTTAAAGAAGGTAATATAGAAGTCTAGGCATCTAATATGGGCGGAATGGTGAATGTTACACAGTGTGTAAAGTGGCCACTTAAACCAGCCAATAACAGGTCATAACAGATGAATTTGTACGGCTTCTGGGTGTGGAAAACAGTGCATGAGATCTCGCTCAATTATAATTATTGAAGACATACAAACTGATCTCTTTCAGTATATTTGGATTATCTTTGTATATATAATTCTTCTGTACGTGTGATGTTACTGAACTCCTCTTTAACGGCTTAACCGATTTACCTGCGGTTTTCAGCGAAATGTAGATCTTTGCGCTGCGCGTGTTCGTAGTTATTAAAATTTTCAATCGAATCCTTAAAAAGTTAGAAGCGTGAATCTTTTTTTATCGTCCTACCAGGGTTGTATTTGACGAGTATGCATATAGGAAAAAATTGGTAGGATATTATTTTTTTTTTTTTTAATGTTTACAAACAATATTTGCTTTTTATGGATCCCAATCAAATTCTTTCCTTACATTCCTTATAATTTCTACCCATTTATTTATTTTTAGTGGATTTTTGGCAAAACTAAAATATTATTAACTGACATTCAATACATTCTTGAAAAACACATTCACGAATAAAGTGCACCCCTGTTGGCGAGAAGAGTTAAGTTTGACATTAGCAAAAATAATTTTATATTTGAAAATGATTTATTTTGAGTTTTGGAATTCAATCGTAAACAAGTACCTAGATACCTGCTTATAAATGAAAAGTCTTTTTCCAAGGTAATAACAGGGAAGCCAACGTTCTGGCAGGACAACGTCTGTCGATCCGCTAGTATATTATACTTCCAGAAATTAGTTTGTAGAAATGTTTCCCAAGATAAAAATAGTTTAGGATTGACTCTAGAAAAGTGTCAGGCTCTTGTGTTTAGCAAGCTATTAACCAACGTAAACAAATAAGATTGTTCTGTTTTTGAGGTCGTGTATTAAAACGATTATATTTTGTACCTATCTTTATTTAATTCTGTCATAAAAAACACTAAAAATATGAAAACGTCACAGTGTCACCCATTAATAAAATTTACGAGGAAATTAAACACTGTTCGCCAACATTTATTACAAATTTTCCAATTGTCGTGGGTCATGGATTACGCCACAATGGCCGATAAATAACTAAATAAATTGTGAGTCTAAATACCTCTCTGCATTTTTATTGCAATGGGGTCTTGACACGTCTTTTTAAATATATTTTTAACAATTAAAAAATATACAATGCTAACGTTGTTATTACCGTGCAAGGTCGATGTTTTTTCACAACGATTTAAAATACGCATATTTTGAATTGCCCGAAGACGAGACGTTTTGCGTTCTATGCGATAAACGGCGTGTATTACGTTACCGCGTCATACTTGTTCGCAATGTTTTTTAGAAGTGCACTCGGCGGGTATGATTTCAATTCAATTCAATTCATTTATTTTAAATATAACATATACATTACAAACATATATTCAATACGTACATATGATGTGTGACGTCAAAGTGTGTATTTTTGTGTGTAAATATCTTTTAGTATACCCCTATACTAGTGGATTTTTCTAAGCTGGCGCGCGCGCTATACTTACACATACGCATTGTGTAGTATCCGTGAATAAGCCCATGGTATGACATCGCACGGCATACGCATTATGAAAATAATCTCTGTCTCTCTCGCGCTCAGACGCGCTTATGAGCGTGACACAGGCAACTATTGATTTATTAGTTGCTAATGATATGTTAATACAATATACACAGGATGTTTCTGCGTTTGTCTGAATTTTGCTGCTATTCTTAATAGTAAAAATATTATGATATGTACGAGTATTAAGTTATGGATTAAAAACACTGGTTAATAAATATGTAGGTATTTTCATTTCATCAAATCGTGAATAGGTCGATTATGTAGTGATGATGACGCTTTTGCAAAACTTACACCAAAACATGTTTAATCTAGAGAATACTGATTTTAAAAAAATTGATGTTATGTTTTGTTAAATTCAATGTTTTTAAAAATCTCTTTTGGATTAGAGCAAAAAAATCAATTACTTTAGAAAATATAATTTATTCTTAAACAAGTATGTTTTTTATTTAGTATTTTGTGTTTATCATAATAATAATTAAAAGAGTCTTATTAAAATGCACTGTACAAATTACATCGGAAAAAATATGTGTACACACTTATTGATAAACAATAAATCTTGTTATTTATATTCTCAAAACAATCTACACAACCTCGCATTTTAGTTCTAGAGTAATTGACTATAAAAAAATACATTTTTTCAAGTTTAAATTGCTTCTTGTTCTTGGAAGAACTAAAATTAGTAAAATGCAACATTTAAAAAATATATTTGAAAAATATAAAATAATGAAACGATGTGTTTTAGTAAATACATATTAAATTTTCTTAACCCATTGCAATTTTTTTTCACATACACAACCGTCTAATCCAACACCGAATTTTTAAAAAAAGGTAGCAAAAATATTTATCAACTTTACCCAAGTGATTAAAATTGGTAAACATTTTTTTTAATCGACATGCTATGGATTTTAAATGCGTTCGTGTGAGTTTTCTGAACGCGCTAGCTTAAGTTAAACCACCAGTACCTATGTGGGTACATTTTATTATTTTTACTTATTATTGTTGCTTTGAGTTTTTCTTATGTTTTTATTACTTTGTATCTAATGCATATACGTATGTTACACTGATGCACTTAAATAAATGTAAAAGCCCGTAGGGCGTATACGAATAAACTCGGGATTCCTCTAAACGCACAGGCGCTCGAATTATTAAATAAGTTTAAAAAAGGCTTTTTTCTCCCCATCCAAACATTAACTCGTTGATAATTTTTAAAACACATGTTCCTTTTCTACTTTCAGTATTAACTTTGAAGCCGGCATAATGAACTTTGATATAATTCTGAAACATCTTTACATTGATGGAAACTACAATATGGATGGAAGGATTCTTCTTTTCCCCGTTTCTGGATCTGGGCAGGTTGTTGGAAATTTCAGTAAGTCATCTCATGTTTAAGTGTATTACTTCTTATTTATTTTACACTAGATTTTACTCGTGGCTTAACTCGAATGGTATAAAGGAAAAATAAGGTAGATAGTAAATTAGTTTTGTCGTTTATCAACGAGAATTTTCCCAAGAATGATATGTTTAATTGGGATTGAAAGAAGTCTTCTAACGTAGCGTCGTTATTCTATTCACAAATCTAAAATTCTACTGCATGTATAAAGTATGTACATATTTATTAGATTAAGGAATATTTTAAATCAATAATTCAAAAATAGCTTTTTACTCAATTGTACAATCTTTGTTACAATATAGTATTGTAGGATGGGGTGGTGCATATGCCAATATATTAAACCCTCCTTAAATAACAAATTACAACGGGGATGGAGAATACCTTAAATAAGGGAATATGGATGGCAAGGCATTTACAGGGCTTATGACCTGTCATTGGATGGTTTAAGTGGCCACTTTACACACTGTGTAACATTCACCATTTTGCCTATGTTTGAACATCCATATTTCTTCAATTGTTCCATTTGTTGATTTTAGTGAAGTCAAAGAGCTGAAACCTTTATTGTTGTGAAGAGATTCATCTGACTGAATTATTTCACATACTAGGCAACGCCTGAAAACAAATTTTCAATTTTTACACTTCTTCTAGAAACAGTTGGTTTCATTACAATATTTGAGTTTGTCCAAATGTTCGTAGACAAAAGACTGGACTTCACCCTGAAAATCTAGTGAAATCCTGGGTGAAATCTTGGGTAAGATTAATTATTAAAGGAATTTTAAAGAAACCCTCAACATTCAATACGGAAAGTCTACATAAAATATTTAAGTTTCATACAGTAGACACTTTTTATAAATAAGTTCTATTATACAAATTTATCAATAAGAAAAAAAAAAGAATTTGAGATTTATAAGTCACTCAGAAACCAACAAAATATTAAAATTCCTAAATTCAACACAAGTCATGGTCAAAATAGCTCTGTCTTCAAAGGTGTAAAAAAATATTATAATCTCTTCAATGAACTAAAAACTATTGAAAATAATACATCAATAAATAAATTTATAGTAAATCTAAAGAAATTTTTTGAAAACGTGTAAAAAGTACATTAAATTTTATGTAGTATGAATGTACTATTGTTTTATGTTTTTCACTGTATATATCCTATGTTTTGATTTTTTCTCATGTACTCGTATATTAAAAACGATATAAACTCTAATAAATTAACAACTATAGTAGGGCCAATTGAATAGGTCACATTTGACACTTCATAAAAATTCAACAACATAACCTTGTAAGGGCGGTAATAAAATATTATTAATTTTTTCGAATTTAGAACTGCACAATTGCTTAATTTTTTCAATTACGATTACATATTTATTGCAATAATGATAAAAGAAGGTAATTTTAAGATTTACTTTCACTAATAAACCATTTTAAACATAATAAACATTTTCTGTTCTAAACAATGTTGCATCAGTGAACCCTTTTTCTTTTTTAACTCTAGGGATGTTACCCAGAAAAATCGAATGTTGATAGTTTTGTTAAATTATGTACTTATCTTATTTTGTTCCTTAAATTTACGACTGAAAATAATAATGGGACAGGGATTCGACTTATGATTTTTAAAATAAAATTACAGAACCCGTAAGTACTTTTTCATAGCATCTGAATTCAATTCACATATATTATGTTTGAAGTCCGAATCGATTTATTCACTTAAATCGTTGTTTTTAAGCAGGTTACCTCACTATGAAGTTAAAACCGACAAATGTCAAATGTGACCTATTAAATTGGCCCTACTATACAACTGTGAAAGTCACTCTCCAAACACAAGAGGGAGTATCATTTTTTGGAGAGTTACAGTGATAGCATTTACTAAATGTGTAAAAGTAGATCTGTATGGAATTTTCTAAAAACATGTACCTTTTGAAAAATTAAAAAAAAAAGGCTTCTTCCTTATCCCGTCTCGATATGCAACGATGAAGATTGCGTTTGTAATCGCAGCCCTGAGGATAAAATGAAACCAGAACCCGGGAGCACGATTACAATCGAAAGATACGGAAGCTATTATGTTATACATAGTAAAAAATAAATTATAACATAATTTTATCTCCGTGAAATTCAAAATTTTGCTAAAAAATACGGCAGACCGAAAATATTTACTACTAAAATATTATTCAAATTTATTTTAACAAAGAGGAAAAATATTATTGAGAAGGAAATATGGACGTCTAGGCATTTACAACTACCTACATTATCTACTGAAATTACTACTTGGTAAAAGAAGAAATATAAAAATTGGAAAATGGTTTTCAGGCGTTGCCTAATAGGTGATTAGGTTAAGCCGGATGAATCTCACCCGCATAATAAAGGTTTCAGCCCCTTTACTTCACAAAAGTCAACAGATGGAAGAGTTGAGGAAACGTGGATGTTGAAACATGGGCAGAATGGTGAATGTTGCACAGTGTGAAAAGTGGCCACTTAAACCAGCCAATGACAGGTCATAAGTCCTGTAAATGCCTAGACGTCCATATTCCCTTCTCAGTAATGTTTTCCCTCTCTATTGAAATGAATTTAAATATAAATAACTCTCTAGGGAGGAAATCAAGCCAGTCTGCAAGCATTTGGACATACTCAAACATTGTTGGACTAAAATATTACTTTAAAAAAAAAACATAATTCCGTCACAAAAGGTTTGAAATAAAATAATATGTTTTATAACGATTTTTAAGGTAT
Organism: Micrasema longulum; assembly: GCF_059751315.1. Classification (NCBI taxonomy): domain Eukaryota; kingdom Metazoa; phylum Arthropoda; class Insecta; order Trichoptera; family Brachycentridae; genus Micrasema; species Micrasema longulum. Next base: position 219,406 of record NW_028278323.1, read on the forward strand.
AATTTCACCTTAAATTAAAGAAGTATACCATAAAATTTACGTGATTTGAAATTCGTGTATAACTGAATAAAAAATAAAAAAAATGCTAGTATGACTTTTTTATTAATTAATTTTTTTATCTTTAAATCTCTTGAACTAATTTTACTTGAATACTACGTATTGATATGAGTATCAGTATGCCAGAGTTTAGTCTGAACTTTAAGAGGCGTAATCTGCCGATCGAAAAATTATTATATTTTAGTTACATACAACTTTTCAGTAATTTTTTTATGAGAAATACCTCAGAAAAGTATTGTTTTTATATTATTTTATTTATTTTATTTTATTTCCATTATTATATACGCCCAGAGTGCATTTACATAATAGGTACAAAATAAAATACAGTTTAAGCGTTTGATTAATAAAGTTAACATGTAGGTCTAATAAATATTTACGGCGTTTTAAAATGACAAAATCGTATGATTTCCTTATTTTTTATCAGACTACAGCATTAAGTGATTTTTTTTATAACAATTGAATGACTTTTTTCAGCTAACTGTGTTGGAGTTTGCAAAATGGACGCAGAACTGGTCAAGAGAGATGGAAAAGACTATATTCATGTGAAAAGCATGGACCTTGAGATTAAAGTTGGAAAAGGAAGCATTCATTTGTTTAATCTGTTTGGTGGTGATAATGTTTTAGGTAAGGATATACTATTAAGTGTTAACATATTTTGTCTGTGTAATTCCAAATTTAAAATTTACACTAAAAGTAAAACAAAATGGTAAACATTTTTGAAACAAATTAAACAATTTAATAAATTTCTTTCGTCATTCGAAAGAAACTTTTCTGATCTACAAAATATTCCGTTTGTTTTTACAATATTAACACACATCGATATGGCGTGAACCCTTAAAAATGATGACGTTTAACTCATGTTCAAAAGCTCAGTCATGCCCAACGCGTATTTAGTCGTTCTTCGCCAGCCAGGCGTGACGTTTAGAATCGAAACCCAAATGCTCGCTTGTGTCATGGAAGGGTATAAAAACCTTTCGGATAAACATTGTAAAAAGGATTGTGTAACTTTTCATAGGTTAAATATTTGTTCATGGGTGATTAACAAAGTTTAAAACAATTCATATTCAAATGTAAATATTTTTTTTTTGTGAACGTCAAACTACGCTTAGCGACGCAATTGCGAAGCTCTACTTAATAACAGGGATGCACTGAAAGTAACACGTTTTTAAAATTAAGCATACGTGAGTTAATATTTATTAATTTATTTGCTTACTTTATTGGGAAAACAAACATTATGTAAAAAAACACATTGACTATTTCATTGTATATTAGTGAATGATACCCATGCACACACCAAAAAAAATGTTTACGCCAAAGACAATAATTCAACTATTTATTTATTTATTTAACTTATTGTACATAATGTTATTTGTACATTGGCGGACTTATTGCCTAATGGCAATTTTGTCCAACCAACCAATAAAATAATTGTTTTATTTTTACAATTCAAGTCACAGAACATATTCAATTAAAAAGGTAAAGATATATAAAAATAAAAATAAACGTATTTGTTTATAAATTACCTTAAATCAAAACTATTACTTAATGGGAAAAAGGAAAAAAGAGGAAAGAGGAAAGAGGAAAGAGGAAAGAGGAAAGAGGAAAGGAGGAGAGATTAAGGAAGAGAAGGGAGATGTTTTTTGAGACGTGATTTAAACAGAGATAATGTAGTAACATTTTTGATGGTGGATGGGAGATGATTCCACAGTCGAGCGGCATGGACACTATATGAGTTAGAGAAGAAAGAGGAATTGTGGATGGGTATTAAGAGAGTGCCTTGAGAATTAGAACGAAGAGGTAAACCATGAGCTGATAAGCGTCGAAATTTTTCACGCAGGTATATAGGAGCGTTAGAACCATAGAGTACATTTAACATAAGTTAGAGGGAGTGATAGTCTCTCCGCTGTCTAATTTTGAGCCATTTCAGTTGCCTACGATAATCAGAAATGTGGTCATATTTCCTAAGACCAAAAATGTACCTTATGCATGTATTCTGAAGTCGTTCAAGTTTATCGAATTGCTCACAGTTTAAATCAGTCATGGAAACATCAGCGCTATCTAGAATGGGTAGTAGTAATGTTTGTACAAAAGTGCATTTAATATTAATGGGTAAGAATTTTTGCAACCTTCTAAGAGAGTGTAGACTGGAAAATATTTTGCGGCTTAATTCATTAGCATGAGCTCGCCAGCAGAGATGTTCATACATTAGTACTCCTAGATTTTTTACGGATTTCCTGTATTGAATATTGGTACCATTGACATTAAGAGGATTAAGTAAAGATACGTCTAGCTTACTAACCAATATTTGACTACCCGCAAATATAATTTATGTTTTAGATTGGTTTATAAGTAAACTTATCTTTTACATTTAATAAATTATGTTAAACACATTAAATATAAAAGGTGAGAAATGAATAAAATGCATATAATAATAAAATTTATTGACTATAATATGCTTCTCTCAATATTTCCATGACTTTTGACTAAAATTTACGTTTATTGTCATTTAAAATTTCCGCCTCGGTAAATCTACAGTTGTACTGCTCGCATATTCAAGGTATTGTACATTGCGTTGAATAATTAAATGACGCGTTGTCTGTGTAAAACAAAAGATTTTGTCTTGTCGGTCTAGATGGCACATGGAATCGAAGTCTTTCGAGTAGATTAAGGAAATCAATTTTATTGTTTGTTAATATTATTTTTCCAATCTCCAAAGTCCGGTAAAAAAAAATGGGTCAAAGTTAATTTTTGGTAGCATACACATGATAGTTAAATGCAGCCCCGGTGAAAACAATCTTAGCAACTATGGGTACGTTTTCTTTTCACTCCTCTTAAAAATATTTTACTCTATTGGGCGAGTCTATGCATTATATGTTAATGATTTTTACGTTACATAATTTATTATATTATTTTATTACAAATCTTTGAATTGGAATGTTAAGTAGGCGAAAGCGAGCATTTCCGACTGCCCCATTTGTTCCTAATTTGTCCCCAATCTTCTGAACAAATCCTGTGAACTTGTCCCTTTCTTTCACTCTATGATTGGCGAGTGGAGCTTTTTGCTACTATCCGTGGCCCTGTTATAAGTTCTATCGGATATACAGATTTGGTGGCTTCTAAAAATAATTTCAAGGCTTTTAAAAAGTTTTGTAATTTTTTTTATTTTTTTTTAAATTTTGTTTATTAAGAAAAACAACAGCAATACAAAAAAATATTCACAACATTCAAACATATTTTTTTTCAAATAATAGTTTTTTAATTTTTTAATAGTTTTTTAATCATTTCGGCAAATTGATCATGTCCAATCAATTTAATCCCAGTCAGTGAAGAATTCACTTCCTCTTTTTTCAATCCAATGAAGTACATATTATGTACTTCTGGATTACTTTCTTTCAGCACAAAGATGATAAGGCTACCAGATTACAGAGAGCTCATTCGGGCAGCTTTTCTCGTTTGAACACGAGCAAATTTTCCGTGTATGTGGGCACCGCCAAGGAGACTTATGTCCTCAGATGCCGTGTGCGGTATGTGGGGGGCAAGCTCCCCTATTTGTTCGCGTTCAATCGAGTGCCTGCCCGCCTTACTCAATTTAATAAACTCTTCTAAGTATGTTAATTTAGCTACAACAAACTACAGTACACTCGCCAATAAGAAGAATAGGCAAATATGACTTTTTTACTTTTAACATATTACAACAGAGATGAAGAACATTTAAGAGAAGGTAATATAGAAATCCAGGCATCTACAGGGCTTATGACGTGTCAATGGCTGGTTTAAGTGGCCACTTTACACACTGTGTAACATTCACCATTCTGCCTATATTTGAACATCTATATTCCTTCAATTCTTTCATCTGTTGATGTTTGTGAAGTTAAATAATTCAATTAGATGAATCTCACCCGCATAAATAAAGGTTTCAGCTCTTTAATTTGTCTATGAACATTTGGACAAACTCAAATATTGTAATGAAACCAACTGGTCCAAGAAGAAGTTTAAAAATTGAAAAATTGTTTTCAGGCGTTGCCTAGTATGTGAAATAATTCAGTTAAATGAATCTCTTCACAACAATAAAGGTTTCAGCTGTTTGACTTCACTAAAATCAACAGATGGAAGAATTGAAGAAATATGGATGTTCAAACATAGGCAAAATGGTGAATGTTACACAGTGTGTAAAGTGGCCACTTAAACCAGCCGGTGACAGGTCATAAGCCCTGTAAATGCCTTGACTTCCATATTCCCTTATTTAAGATATTCTCCATCCCTGTTGTAATTTATTAAGCTCATATTTCAATTTAAAAAAAAACTGTTGGAGCTCTTTAACTACGCAAAGATCATCAAATTGAAGAATTGACGGAATCGACGAATTGTCAAGTTGTATTTATGTTTGTGAAAGTATGGAGTGACAGGTGAGGGATGTTTAAATTCGATTATTTGCACATTTTAAATAGTTCACTAGTACCAAATGGGAATCAAGTTGTGGTAGAGCGGAGGTCGAACCTCAGAGCTCTGATCCATGAGTCCGAGACACTACCGCGAGACAACAACCCGGTTTGTAATGATTCCTTCGTCTCTGTTGAGATACCTGATATTGATTAATTGTCATCACGAATGATTACACGTAATAACACAACTGTGTCCTCGCGTCAATATTATTTTATAGTCACTGTTTCGACACGAAGAAGGCCGTTTGGATTCGGGTTAAGAACAATTTATATAAAACATTGATTCGTTTATTTTTAGCATCGAAAATAAAATTGAGCCATCGATTTGATGAATCATTAGATTTTTCGTGATCGGAATTTCGACATAATACCTAGGTGCATGTGTATATGATATAATATGTATAGAACATAATAATATAATGATAATAATAATAATAATCATCATTATCATCACAGTATTCACCATCATCATCACCATCATCATCGTCATAGTCAACTTCGTCGTCTTCGTCATCATCATGATCATTATTGATATCATCACCATCGCCATCAACGAAATCACGATCATCATCATCATCATCATAACCATTATCATCATCGTCATCGTCATCATCATCGTCATTATCATCATTGTCATCTCCATGAACGTAATCACGATTATCATCATCATCAGCATCATCATCATCGTCGTCGACGACGTCATCATCATCGTCATCATCATCATTATCTTCCTCGTCGTCATCAATGGTCATCATTATGGTCGTCATTGTCGTCGTCGTCATCATCATCATCGTCATTATGATCATCACCGTCGCCATCAACGTAATCGCGATCATCATCATCATCATCATCATAACCATGAACATCATCTTCGTCATCATCGTCATCATCTTCACTATCATCGTCGACGTCATCCTTATCATGGTATCAATTCGTCGTGGCCATCATTATCATCATCTTTATTATTATCATTATTGTCATCGCCATCAACGTAATCACGATAATCATCATCATCGTCATCGTCATCATCATCATCACCTTCGTCGTCATCATAATGGTCACCATCATGGTCGTCTTCGTCGACGTCGTCATCATCATCTTCGTCATTATCATTATCACCATCATCATTACCATCAACGTAATCACGATCTTCATCATCATCATGATCATCATCATCACCGTCGTCGTCGTCATAATCATCATCATAATCACCATCATAAGTCCCAGGTTCAATTCCCAGAAATGAGTTGTTTGTTCACAGAAACATTTCATAGTCTCTAAACTGGCGTCAGCAGCGTACCACTAATCATCCTTCCTTGTTTTATAAATCACCAAAAAATGCTGCCTTTAGTACTTTTAATGTTGCTGGTGGGTTTAAATTAAACACAAACCATTACACCGTTTTCTATATGGGTAAGCAGAGAGGATAGAATACAATATTATTTTATCTTTATAAACCGACTATTCATGTCGTCTCATGCCCGTACCCTGAATATTTCAGTATTTTACGTCCATCCTCGAGTATTGTTGGATTAGGTCAAACCGTGTCTCATTCAGTCCAATCGCTTTGAATGTCCAAACAAACGCAAAACCCCTTTCTTGATTTTGACCATAATGCTTGTCTCAGCCTTGTATCGTGTCATTGCGCTTCCATCGAAGATAGTTTCACCACGAAGACAGCATTCAGCCTTTTTGTAAAAATCAAACATAAATTGTCCACAAGAAATACATCGGGCAGAAATTTCGCATGACCTCTTTGAAGGTTTAAATTGATTTTTTAAAAACGACAAACAAATTTCGCTAAAATCTCCATTTTCATTGCCGTTCTTCAACATTGACATTTTGTTGATATTTTCACAAGTTTTCTAGGCCAATCTTCAATATCTTCATGGACTATACGTTATTTTTAATCCGTATTTTTAAGTTCGAATGTATGCATTTAATTATTTAGGGGCTCAGATGAAAAATGTCTTGAAAGCATGGAAAATAAAAATAATCTTCCATGGTCCCTTCTCAAAAATATATTAATATATCAATATTTTAAGGATAAAGTTGTCTTAAACAAAAATTGTCATGAATATGCTACTAGACAAAAGGATAAAATAAGACTACCATTATTGAAAAGAGCTGAGTCGCAAAATTGTTTGATGTATAAGGGTTTAAAAATGTATGATGAGATGCCTGAATGTATGAAGAATGAAAAGTGTCTGAAAGAATTTAAAAATAAATGCATAAGTTACTGTAAGGAAATGTAAATATATATAGATGATGTAAATGTACATAATAGTTTATATTAGTTTTAATATAAGCTAACTTAAGAAATAAATATAAAAAAAAATTTAAAAAATGTTTTCCCTCTCTGTTGCAACAAATTTAAATATGAACAACTCCCAAGGGAGAAAATCCAGCCAGTCTGCAAGCATTTGGACATACTCAAAACATTGTTCAATCTTACATTCGTTTAAAAAGGTTTCAGCTCGTTTACGTCATAAATTTTTCACGTTAAATCGACAGGTTCGATTTTTGAACAATCCATTGCCAAAAAAAATATGTTCATAATTCATTTATCCATCATAAATATTCCAAAGTTAGCTTACTGATTTAACTTACTCATTTAGAAAATTTTAATACAAAATTTTATGCCTTAAAAAATAACTCATTAAAACACTTAAAATTTAAATGTTTATCAGTGTACAATTAATATATATTTAACGGAGTTCTGGTCCCGACCCTGATGTATGGGAGCGAAATATGAACTTGGAAAAACAGAGATAAAATTAGGCTGAATGCTGTCGAAATGCGATCTCTCAGGCAAATGAGTGGTAAAACTATGTATGATAGATGCACAAATGTTGAGATCCGTGCATTATTTTTATTTTATTTATTTATTTTACAGAAACAAACAGTCAACAATGATAAAAAAAATCATACGTATTAAATTGTGGTACAACAAAAGGGTGTGTTTATGTGTATTTGTATGAGAGTAAGGGTAAAAGTGTGTTTGTGTGCATGTGTGTGTAAGTGTTCAGGTGTGTGTAAGTGTGAGCATCATTAAATAGCAAGTGGGATCGTATCGCAGCCAGAAAGAATCAGTTTTAATTTATTTTGAAATAAATTAAGGGGCGTGTTAAATATATCAATAGATGAAAAAAAAGCATTATAGTTAGAGCGAGAACGATAGAGGAAAGAGTGTTGTGCATGGCTGAAACAAGCATTATTGACAAAATCAAGAAATAAACTTTGCGCTAGTTTGAACATGTAGAGCGAATGGACAGCGAAAGAAAGGCTAAGAATATTAACAATGCGAATGTTGATGGATGCAGAAATAGAAGAAGACCGAGAAAGACATAGCACTTGAAGATGGACATGTCAAAAGTCGGAATAATCGGCGCGCGTGCATGAAAATATGTATGAATGTAGAGGAAGCGAGATCTGTATGCAAAGATAGAGTGATGTGGCGTTCTATCCTCTCTGCCTACCCTTACGGGAAAACGGCGTGTTGGTTTGTTGTGCTGTTTTTGTTGTTTTATGTTATTATAATTTTATGAAAAGATTGAAAATATATATAGCCAAAACAGTAATATACGAGTACAAAGAAAACTTTCCATTCCTCGACAAAGCGTATCACTTTTCAAGATTCAATAAATATAAAACAATTTCGTTTTTGACCACTTATATTTATTTTTTCTACCGACCGGTTTCAAAGCTACACAAGCTTTATTATCTGGGCATACTTAACTAATGAATCTTTTCCATCTCACCTTACAATTCTCATCTTTACAAGAGCAACACGACCAAAAAACTTGATTTATTAGCTACATATGTTTCGACATATAAAATTTATTTGACAATATTTAGTAATCACTGTCAAAATAAAATAAGATATGATTTATTAGTTAAGTATACCTTGATAGAGAAGCATTTGTACCTTTAAAAACGGTTGGTGGAAAAAAAAGGTTGAAAACAGAGTTGTTTTATATTTGTTTTTTTATATTTTTTTATTTTTTATTTAAATCTTAAAGTAGGGCACACATATCATACATATTGTTATGTGTGTTCTAATAATAATATTACAAATATATTTAATTTATAAATTGTTTATCACATATGTCTTGACCATTATTTTAAATTTTGATATGTTTTTTTCTTCATAAATATTTTTTTCCATTTCGTAATACTTTTTAATTGCTTTAAATAAAATTGAATTTTGTGACTTTGCCTTTTTCCTAAATGGAAGTCTAATTTTGTTCTTTTCTCTAGTATTGTGATCGTGTTCATGCTGGTTCCGATCAATTTTTTTCCAAAATTCTGTTTTTTTATTAGAGTTTATAATTTTATGAACAAATATCATTGTATTGTAAAATATTCTTTGTTTATATGTTAATAATTTCATTTCATTTACCATCGACTTTACCCTCGTATATCTGTTTTTATAGTGAATAACCACAAAGGCAGTAATGCAAATATACATTTAAAATTCCTTTCATATCCAAAGTGTCAGACTTTGGAATGAGCTGCCTCTTCATGTAAAAAATGTACCTTCTCTGGCCATTTTCAAGAAACGCCGGAATTACTATATACCCTATAGAATCCTAAACTCTTTATTTTGTTTTTTATTTGTATTTTTTTTAATATTCCTTCTCTTTCCTATTTCCTATTTCTGTCTTTGTCCAAACTCATTTTCGTATCTCAAATTCCTAATCCTTGAAAGTACACATTAAACATAATTTAGACTTATTTAAACTTCTTTCGACTGTTCGATTGTTCAAAGAAATTTATATAATCTTGAGGCCTAATGCACCAGAAATTCTCTTTTTCTTAACGTGGATAAGTGTCATGTAATGCGGTTTTCTCGAATCGAAAATCCATTAGTTTTTCAAAAAAGCATCAGTAATACAATATTAACTCTTGTAAAGAAAATAAATGATCTAGGTGTCATCTTTGATGGAAAATTAACTTTTGTTCCCCATATTAATAGGTTTTATCAATAGAGTGACGGCGGACTTCAAAAATATTAATACCATCAAAACTCTTCATTGCTCACTAGTTCGACCCCATCTTGAATACGCTTCTCCTATTTGGTTTCCATTCTACAGGACTCATATTGACCATATCGAGTCTGTCCAACACCGTTTTCTAAGAAAAGTGGCATGGTTGCTCGGATAACAAAGGGGTAATTATTCCTATTTTGAAATAGAGCAATCTCTTAATCTGTCTTTATTGGAGAGACGTAGAACTGAGATGGACCTTATATGCATTTTCAAAATATTTAATGCTTTAAGTGATGTCTCATCTCTGTTGCAATCAATTTCTTTTCATGTTCCCAACCGTGTCACTAGAAGTCAAAATCTGCTATTTATAAAATCTTCTAAGAGCAACTTTGGTTTTTATGAACCAATGTCCAGAATGTGTAGATTAGTCAATTCATCACACGACTTTGAATTTTTTGGGATAGATCTTCCGGCTTTTCGTAGATCTCTTTGCGACTAAACAGTGTGGGATGAAATTGGATTGGCATGGTTTAGCTCAAAGTTTTAGTTTTTTTAAAATATATTGGATAGAATTATTGTTTTGCCCTTGTTTGTCTTTGCTAAATAGTTTTATGTTCTTTTTGTTCAGTTTCTTGCATTTATGTCTGTATTATGTATTATATATTATGTATTATATATGACAGTCCCGAACTTCAAATTGTGCGAATTTTTATGTAAGACAGCGTGGGACGAGACAAAATACTTCTTTTTCTTTTGATTTGCATAGTTCAAACTAAGTCAAATACTCACCTATTCCACGGTTCCACATGTAAGCAAACAAACATGGAAACATAGATTTATTTAATTTATCTTTATACCAATTAAAATCATTACTTTTTAATCACTTCTTTTTCAATCATAAAAATGTACTAAGAGTTATACTTGTTTTACTGTTTATGCTATGATACATCGCCTCTGTTACTTCAGTACTTTTTATATTTAAACCATTTATTTATTGTTAATTTGCTGCATATAAATGTTATATTTTCATTTATTTTTTTTTAAACTGTGAAAGAGGAGGAAAAAAATTAGAGCGGTGAATGGGTATTGAAAGGGTTCTCTCATAACTAGAACGAATATATGCCTATGCTGTGATAGAGGTTGGAAGAGCTATCTCAAATAAACAGGCGAATTGGGATTATTCCAAATATTGTGAAGAAGATATTGAATGTGAATGTTTCTTCTATTCCTGATAGATACTGAGCCAGTGTAGTTGCGTGGGCTATATGTAGGACACTTTTAATTGTCAACTTTAAGTTTTAATGTACAATAATGTTTTTTTTTTATTTTTCAGGGGAGGTGATCAACAACGTCATCAATCAGAATTTCGACACCTTTAGTAAGGAATTGTTCCCCGCTTTGGAAAGAGAACTTTCGAGACTTTTTCTAAAACTCACAAACACTATTGTATCTCAATACACATATTCACAGCTATTCCCCAACTAAAAACATTGGCATTGTAAAGAAGAATTTATCAAACACATTAAAAAATAGGGACTTTTAGTGAAATTAGAATTGTTCACGTACTGATAACACAGAAATTACAATTTCAGACATCCTGCAGGCACGGTTGGTCTAAAATTACCACTTAAGAAAACCTTTTAAGCTTATTAAAATTGTCGACTAAATCGAAAATTTTTGACTTTCATTTCTTTTGAGACATCCTGAAAACACAAATGTTAAATATTACAATTTTGAAAATCCGAATGTACAGTTTATACAGGTTAGATTAAAATTGAACGTAGTTATGCAGAAAGCAGCCAGCCATAGAAAAGTGAAACTGAGATAAGAACGCCTTTATGAAACGAGTGAATAATCAAATCTACACGACAGTTGCAATGTTAGATTAGAACCGTAAGATTTTTCTACTGCTGTGGGTGTTTTCTGCAAATTAAAAAACACAATTTTTGTAATCAACATCATTTTCAGAAGGTGATTATTACAGTTTTTTGGGTGAAAGCGGTCTAGCTGTTTTTAGCAGAACATAGAATAAACCTTACTGCACCCGATAACATTAATATCAAATTTTTCAAAATTTTGAATTCCTCAACTCTTATAAATTTAAAGCAATTTTTTAACAGCGATATCCATAGCCGCAATCTTGCAGATCTAAAAACCTGCATATACCAAAATTTCATTCCACCAAGTTTGGTAAAAAGTTCTTGGAGAATATCTTTCAAACGCTGTACAATAAACTACCAACCAAAATTAAAATTAAAATGCGTAAATTGCAAAGCATGGCTCTGAAGGACTTCTACCTAGACATTTACTTGGAAGATCTGAGTGAAAATTATTTTTAAAAGCTTCTTTTTCTTGGTTGATCTGTTATCAGCTAGAAGCAAACTCCTGAGACATGGAGTTCCAGCTGTTCTTACCTCTCCTAGGTGGTCTTCCGGGTAGACGGCGAACAGCTGGAATTTTGTGAGCCATAGTCTAGGGGATTCTAGAGCTGTCCATTCTATTGACGTAATCTCTCCATAATCTATTTACTATGCCTTGGGTATCACGAGTCCATCTAACTTCTTGATTCCGGATTCTACTCCTTAGGGTTTTCCCTGCGTTTACCCTTAGCATTTTCATATCTGACGTTCTGAGCAGCTATTCAATTTTTCTGCTTATTTTTTCGTTTTTTTTTCTCTTTCTGTCTATTCTCGTCTCTATTGCATACACCGTGATTGCTCTGACACACGTTTTGTATATCCAAATCTTGTTTCCAATCCACATGTGTTCATCGTACCATAAGACATTTTTTAGGCATACAGATGTTTTATTAACTGAGATGGATACGTTTTAATCATCACTGCCACTATGGGGGCATCGTCTGCGTGGCATGTAATGTTAACAACCTTATCTCTCTTAGTAGATTTCACTTCTTTCATTCTTGAAAGCGTCTTTTTATATTTATTCTGCTTGTGTGAGAAAAGGTTTATGGTTTATATATTGCTGTGTTATATTAAGTTATAAAGCTGCTAAACTTGCTTTGTTTCTTTGTTGTTATCAATATGTGTTTTTTTTTCATTGTTAATATTATTTAAGTCCCGTATTAAGTTGTTGTAATTCCTGGGAACGTAATTCATGTGTATTATATTTGTAAAATACTCTGTGCTTTATGATTTATAAATAAAAAAATAATAAAAATAAAGAGATATAGCTTTGAATATCATTAAAGAAAGATGTGTAAAAATACAGAATGGTGTATTGTTCTATTATCTATGCCTATCCCTATGTCCCTACCATGTAGACTGTAGACGATGAATAGGGTTGAAAGGTATAGTAAAAAGGAATATTAAAAGTTTTAAATGCAAATATTTATTCGCGGTTTTCTTTACTGAATTTGATCGGTAGAGGAAGAAATTCAATCAATTCAATCGATTCTGAAAAAAGACATTTAGTCGGTAAAACAGATTCGGGTATGTGGTGGATGCCTTCAATACCTACCCCTATCAGTAAACAGCGTGAATGTTTTAATTTCTTTAATTTTTACGGTCGTTCAGATGCACACTGAGTTTTTCTGGGTTCCGTGTGGCAGCAAACTTCCGTCGTCATCACCAAAGTATTTTCAAAACGACCCAAATCTTTACCGAACACGGAGCTATGAGAAGTTACGTATATAGGTTTTAATTAAGGAATAATGACTATCCGTGCGATGATACTTCTTCACAGAGTATCGAATATCTGTTATTTCAGTGCCAATTTTTCAGTTTACAACGCCATAATCTTGAAGCAGAATGCAGGAAAGATGGAATATCCTTAACAGATATTCACATTGTCGTTAAAAGCAGTTATCACGCACTATTGTTCTTAGACTTTTCAAAAATGGTGATTGGACTGGAAAATAATAAACCAAAATCAGTAATCAAACATCCAATTTCCAATATAAACAATAACGAATTAAAAATATATATTCCGAGTGACGTTAGCACTCTTTTCCAACTCATCAGCATTAAAGCGTACATCACTAGGATTAAGATCATTTTTGAGGTTATATAGTATGTGAAATTATTATATTATATTTATGTTCTTTGTGTCCGGCAGGACAATAGGAAAAAAGAGCCAGAACTGTAGACGAGCGGTTTAGACTCAATGGCTACTCCCAGGTAAAAATCCTGGATAAGGAAATCGACTAAAGATAAGTCCACCTAGTTTTGTAGTGGCTGCCGTGTTTGGCGCTACCATTATTGGGATCCCGGGTTCGATTCCTGGCAGGGTCGAGGTGAAATATTGGAAATATTTGATTCAAAGGTGGATCTACACTGCAATATATATAACCTCTTCTAAAAGTAGCGTGGATGCTTGGACGGGAGAGAGGTAACTGCTTGTGAAAACCTGTAATTGGCTTATTTGTAATTTGTTTTGTTTTAATGTATAACAGAAATGTAGCTGTTGGTTATCTGAATAAAGAATTTGAAAAAATAATTTTAAAAATATCCATGAACCGATATCGAGTCACTGTTAAATATTTCTAGTCTACAAAAACTTAGAACTAATATTGACTCTGTATATTATATGTTTGGCATACTTAATGGTAAAATCGATGTGCCATTATTACTAAAACAGGTAAAATTCTATATTCCGACTCGTAGGTTGAGAAACAATGAAGTATTGTTCATCGATCAGGATAGAACAAATTATGGCCTTAATTCTCCAATGATCAGTCTTTGTCGTATTGTTAACTCAAGACAGGATCTGGACTTTTTGGTTTAAGTTTACAACGATTTAAACGAGCACTCAAAAAATAGTCCAGATCTTGTCTTGATGTCCCTTATGTTTGTCAATGCCTTTTTCTTCTTTATTAATGTTTTAAAGTGAGCTTACATTGAAATATTCAAACTATGCGAATTTTATAAAAGGACAGGGTCCGTAAATAAATCAAATAAAATAAAATAAATTCATTCAATGTGATTTCCATGGTTTTTCCTTAAGGTACGAATATGTAACGTTACATACTTGCGATGTGTACCGAGTCACAGTTGTTGCTATATGCAGCTTGTCAATTTGAAATCTGTCGTTTCACAGTCTACGCTTTTTACGAATTATTTCATCTAAAAACTAAAAAACGTCTAAAAATATTTTTTAATTTTAATACTTTTTCTATGACCGGTTATCGATAATATTTTGTCCATATTTTTGTAAACAAGGACTGCTTAAGTAGTTAATGATCTGCTCAAAGCAAAATTAACCAGATTGTGATTTCGGCATTGACCTAACGATAAAATATTCATGGATTAATTAGGTTAAATAAGTAAATAAATGTGTATTTAAACAATAAACTGTTTTATTTTATGAACCTGATTTTATTGTATTATTTTGCATACAGTCTTTTGATTAGAAACAAAAGCTCCGATTACCATGAGATAATTTTGAACACCTGCGCCGCGATTATGAACAATATCTTCATCAGTACATATCGAGACGGTATAAACTAACATCGACATTTATGTAAAAAAATCAAAGTTTCTTCGATGGTAACCTGTTACTGAACATATTTAGAAAAAAAAATAAGTATTGTATTTTTCATACAGAAAACTTGATTTTGCTTTGTAGATAAAATTGAAGATAAGTTTAAAATTTCCATTAGAATACGGACCCTGGACTCGAGGGCAGCTCTCAGGTAAAAATCCAGAATAAGTAAATCAAGAGGAGGAAAGTTGGCATTTTCACCTGCCATGCTTGAGGTCCTGGGTTCAATTCCCGGGCGGATCAAAATAAAATATGAAAAAAAAAATTGTAACATATTGTAACATATGAACGAGATACACTTCACGTAGTTTAGCATTGCAGTGCCCTATGCACCACCAGGTGTGGATTGGGGTTTCATAATGATGATATTTGATGATGATGAATGAGGAACTTCCTGGAATTTCCTGGAGAGACTAAATTACAAATGAAGAGGTTCTCCAAAGAATCGAAGGTGGAAGGCACCTGCTCAGGACCTTGTCCGAAAGGCGAGCGAGATGGATCGGCCATGTAATACGTCAAGAAGGCCTGCTGCATGTCATAGTGGAGGGGAAGACCGAGGGGACAAATTCTAGGGGACGCCCGCGCCGAGAGTACCTGGAGGACCTATTAGAGGACGTGCGCTGCTCATCATATGTTGACTTTAAAAGAGCCGCACAAGACAGGGAGGAATGGAGGAGAAGAATGAATGTAATTGCTGCCAGCCAATCCCAGGATTGAGACCAGAGAAGAAGAATGATGATAAACTTAGTTAGAAAATGTTTTTTCTTCACAAAAACTTTAAAACAGGTCTTTGAACGCCGGGACTTCTGTGAATAATTCTCTACGCAATAAAGTTCTCGATTTCAGTTGCAATATCTATTAAATAAGTCATTTTATTTTAACTGAAATGTTTTTTTACCCGCTGCTTTTAAAAATAAGAAACAAAATATGACTTCTTCGTGAAAACCCAATCTTAATTGTTGTTGGTAGATGTAATTATCAACTCGTGTCATGAAGTTCAAATAATAATTATATATTAATCGTTTTAACAGAATGTTTAGTAATGACATAAATCAAATCAGTATTTTCTACATACAATTTTTGATTTAATTTTTTTTAATTGTTGAAAAAAATAATTCATGTTTGTTTAAAACTGCCCTAATAATGCGAAACTATTGCCTGATTAAAAAAAAACATGGTCTTGAATAAGTATTTGATTTAATTAAAAATTTAAATTTATTTCAACAGAGAGGGAAAACGTTTTTGAGAAGGGAATATGGAAGTCTAGGCATTTACAGGGCTTATGACCTGTCATTGGCTGGTTTAAGTGGCCACTTTACACACTGTGTAACATTCACTATTCTGCCCATGTTTGAACATCCACATTTCCTCAAATCTTCCATCTGTTGACTTTTGTGAAGTAAAGGAGCTGACCTTTATGATGTTGGTGAGATTCAAAGTGGCCACTTAAACCAGCCAATGACAGGTTATAAGCCCTGTAAATGCCTAGACTTCCATATTCCCTTCTCAAAAACGTTTTCCCTCTCTGTTAAAATAAATTTAAATATGAACAACTCCCTAGGGAGAAAATCCAGCCAGTCTGCAAGCATTTGGACATACTCAAACATTGTTGAGTTACTACCTGGTAAAAGAAGAAGTATAAAAATTGGAAAATTGTTTTTAAGCGTTGCCTAGTAGGTGATTTGGTTCAGCCGGATAAATCTCACCAACATCATAAAGGTTTCAGCTCCTTTACTTCACAAAAGTCAACAGATGGAAGAGTTGAGGAAATGTGGATGTTAAAACATGGGCAGAATGGTGAATGTTACACAGTGTGTAAAGTGGCCACTTAAACCAGCCAATGACAGGTCATAAGCCCTGTAAATGCCTAGACTTCCATATTCCCTTCTCAAAAACGTTTTCCCTTTTCCGTTTTCTCTGTTGAAATAAATTTAAATATGAACAACTCCCTAGGGAGAAAATCCAGCCAGTCTGCAAGCATTTGGACATACTCAAACATTGTTTAATTAAAAATTCCTTAAATCAATGGAGCTCTACATACACAATAAACGTCAACTCAACAAATAAATAACATTTGTGTGCACAAGCATTTAAATAAAAGTGTTTTAATTATTTTTAACATTGTCAGAATTATTGTCATCATACTAGTTTCTCGATCTGGCCCGTCCTGGCACTGTGTGCTACATGCAGTCTTACGCTTCAGGTGCTAGCTAGTGCAGGACAATAAAATATTGCAGCGTTTAACCAATAGCATATGTTTCTTAATACAACTGTTGTAATAAGAAAGTTTAGTGGTTATTTACAATTTTATTATTTGTGAATCGACTATAAAACTGATCTAAAAAAATATTTAAAAAAAACTTCGTTGCGTGTTATTAGTGCTATGATTTTTTAAAGTTTTGTATTTCTGTAAAATAAATATTTAAAAAAATATTGTCTCGTACCTACTGAAATTCAAAAGCGGCAAGTTTTTTTTTATAATAAATGGAAACCCTAAGTACATCTCTAATTTTTTTTTTATACTTGTTTAAAAAAAAAAAAGTGTTTTGTGTAAAAAAATTGTTTCTTGCTTCTGGCTGATTTGTTTGTTTTAAACTAAATTCCTGTCATCCTTAAAAATTATATGTAAGACAAGGTTTAAATAAATTTCATTAAAAAAAAAAATTGATTGAATAAACATATATTGTATTACAATAACACGTTTAAAATTCATTTTGTCGGTTGATTATCAGTTTAAGATCCACTGTTTATAAAAAATTGACGCTAAATAATTTTTAAAGCATTAAATAAACATAAAAAATAACTATTTTTTTTCGAATAATTATTTGAGTACATAGAATTTTTTTTGCTAATATACGCTATACTTTCAATAAATCTAAATTCATAAATAAACGGAATTCTCGGCAAATAAAATAAAACATAAAAAAACAGCTTTTATTTGCATTCATTAAGTAAGAACATTTAATTTGTTGCGAAAGATTAAATTAAAAATAACATTTAAGATAAATTTATAATCACCGTATTAATAAGATTTTAATTTTATCTCTCTACGAAGAAATAATACTGACATTAGTATAATTTATTTATAGTAAGAAGTTGACGGCACAATGTTCTATTTGAAAGTATTTTTTTTGTTTATTTCTGTTGTAAATTTCACACACTCCCAGAATGGAAATATGCGAGCATGTACGTTCAAAAAGATTGCAGACTTTATAATTTTATAAACAAACATTAAGTGTATGTTATAAAATTTTATTACTAATATGTTTCACCCAATTTCAGCTAATTTTTTTACGATTTGCAAGAGAAATATTCCGAATTACAACGAATGTTTTTTAAATGTGGTCCACGAAGCTAGAAAAAACCTTGCGCGGGGTATGTATTACATGTTGACTTTTAACTTTTAATTTAATTCTTAATTTTGTCTTTCAATTTTCATTTTTTAATTTTAATTCTTAATTTTAACTTTTACTTTTAATTTTAATCATTTGATTTCAACTCTTAATTTATACTTACCTACATCTACTACCTGCATCGAATAATTTATTGTTAGTTGTGATTTTTTTTACAATTAAATTGAAATGTTCATGGAAGCAGAGAGAGAGGGAGGAAAGTAAAGTAGCTTTACAATGTCTTCTCCTTTTTATGTAATATTTTTATTTTAACTTTTTTAGAATAAAATTATTTTTCCCCTCTCCTCCTGCATTCATTAGTGTGAAATCTGTAATTGGTCTTACTTTTTAAAATTGTTAATTTGTTCCTTGTTTTATATAAAGACTGTATGATTTCATTAATAAATAAATAAATAAATGAATAAATAAATGTTACTACGCATTTTGCATTGTTAAATTTAAATTGCATTGTTAAAACCCTTTTGGCTATATCGGCGAGCGTGCTCGAAAAGATGTGTGAATGTAGAGGAAGTGAGGTATGTGTATAGAGTGATTTGGCTTAACCTACGGAGAAACGACGTGATATTTGTTTTGAGGCTTTTTGATTGGTTTAATAAATATGAATTTTGCTTTGTTGAATAAGAATGCATTTTTCATAGTTAAATAAAACTGCAGTTCTTAGTATAATAAAAATGTCTCATGCTCAGTTCAATAAAAATCTCTTTTACTAGAAAAAATAAAAAAGTTTTTTACATGGTTTAGTAAAACTTATTTTTGCTTAGTTTAATAAAAATGCTTTTTGCTTAGTTGAGTAAAAGTGCTTATTGCTTCGTTTAAAAAAAAAATATTTTGCTAAGTATAATAATAACGCTTTTGGTTTAGTTAAGTAAAAAATATTTTTGCTTAGTTTAATAAAAATGATTTTTGCTTAGTTTGGTAAAAATGCTTTTGGCATATTAAAATAACATTGCGCTAACCTAACCTGACATCAATTATATATTTTTATTGACATAAATACAGTTGAAAAAAGATGTGAGTTTTATTTTATTTATTTTATTTTATTTTATTTGGGAAATTAACAGTTCTACATACATATTTATAGTAAACAAACACATATAGTGTATAAACTCAAAACTAATAACAGATTTCCACATAGTATACAGAGTTAGTAAAGAAAATATATTACATATCAAATAAATACATATAATTTATACATATAAAAATGTTATTACGAGTTTTACGAGTATTGACCAAAAATATTTAAATTCTAGCCTTATTTTCTAAAAGTCGTATATAAGTTGTGGTATAAAAAAGGGAATCAATTTGTGATAGATGTGATTAGATCCTCGGACTTTTAATCCGTGAGTTTGCAACATAATCACGTAACCACAAGACCACAATCCAGTTGGCCAGTTCCAACGTGTTACGTCAAGAAAAAGACGGAACATTCTGAAGTTCAAACATTAAAAAAGTTTTTGCGGGAATTCAAAATTACAAATTTAAAAATATTTTTTATGGTACTAATAATTAGCAAAAAAAAATACTGGACTGTATTTCAACACCTTTATTGCTGATTTATTATTATTTACTTATTAATTTATTATTAATTATTTAAAACAACGTGATATTTCCCTATTTGCTCTTGATCATTCATTGCTAGTTTATTTACTTAAAAAGAGTTTTTGATTTATTTTTATTTGAAACTAAAAATATTTTATCTTTTGTGTATTTTAGGACTCCCGGAAGCAAACATACCTGCCATTGATCCATACGTAATCGATAAATTGATTTTGGGAGACCAAGCTAACCCAATTGCCGGGTTAAGTTTTGAAACGAGAAATTTGACTGTCCGAGGAGCATCCAACTTTGTAGTTTCCGACCTTGAGTAAGTTTCTGCAAAAATGCACCGTTGTTTACCAATTCATTCCCTTACCGCACCTGATGGCTTTATCCCACTGAGTTTCTCCAGGGTATGCTTGGTTACAGCAGTTTGAAGACTAGAAGGAATGTGTATTTAACAACGCACTTCTTTCGATTGTCGCGCGGTATTATTGACAACCCTGAAATTATGCGGAGCATTAGCTTTTATGTTCCTGATAATTACCTTAGACAGCGTCAACATAGACTGTTTCACATTCCAATATACAGGACCAACCTGCCGATGGTTATGCCTGTTGGAAGGGCTATCTCTATGTTGAACAATATCACTTTGGACATTGACATTTTTCACGTCTCTGAGGGAGTTTTTCGTTACAAGATTCTCTTACTTTTTTAACATATTATTCTTTGGATATTATGTATACTAATTACCTAATTATTTCTATATGTATGAATTAAGATATTTTATTTTGTAATGTACATATATATGAATAAATAAATGATAAATGATAAAAAAAAAAGATAAATTAGTACACCAATCGCAGCGTATCTTAGGTACAATTATAACGCTATACATAACATACGCCCCCATCTTATTGTCGTTGATAAATCCACTTGGTCCACGAAGAAGTATAGAAATTGAAAAAATTAAAATTTTTCAATCGTTGCCTAGTATGTAGGTGGAATAATTCAATTAGATGAATCTCACCCGCATAAATAAAGGTTTCAGCTCTTTAACTTTACAAACATCAACAGATGAAAGAATTGAAGAAATGAAGATTTTAAAATATGGGCAGAATTGTGAATGTTACACAGTGTGTAAAGTGCCACATAAACCAGCCAATGACAGGTCACAAGCCCTGTAGATGCCTAGACTTCTATATTACCTTCTTTAAAATGTTCTTCATCTCTTTTGTAATATGCTAATGTTAACAGCTCCCCAGGGAGTTGAATCCAGTCCTTGTCTATAAAAAATTGGACAAACTCAAAATATTGTTGACAAAAGTCAATTATTAATAAAATTTAATGTATATGGCTGTTCAAACAGATAAAAATGTAAAAAGGTTGCTTAAAACAGCCAACAATAGGACATATGTTGGCAAATACGCATTTCATAGATACATATTTTTATTTCTTATTTTTTCGTGATAATATATGCTTGGTTGTTTATTAATTTAACTTAAAATGTCTTTCTTGCTTACCGTAACACTTTATTTATTGTTTGCCTTACATAATTTATTTCATAAGCTTATATCTTTGCATTTTTTGTTTATATGCTTACTGTTTTTTCTTACATACCTTTATTATTATTGGTTTTTTTTTAATTTGTAAAACTTTTTATCATATCCTTTTTACTAATTTCACAATTTTTTCTGTATATTCTGTTTATTATTTAGTATGTTAGCATGTATTTCATTTTTATTTTTTGAAAATGCCTTTTGGGCGTTAATGAACAAAGTAAATAAATAAATAAAATAAATATGTCCTGTAAATGGCAAAACTTATATATTCCCTTTTTTAAAAAAAATGGTCATCTCTGTTATGATAACATAAATTGTATGTCAATCAAATATTATTAACATCCATGCGTTTTATGATAATTAAAATATGATTTTTTTTCAGCGTAAATTTTGAAGATGGAACGACAAAGTTTACTGTCAAGCTTCCGATATTAGATATACGGGGGCAGTTTAGGATATATGGAACATACATGTTCTCACCCATAGACATCTATGGATACATGACCGTCTCTTTGAGTAAGCGAAAATTAATACTATTTTTACCTCTGAGTATAAATGCTGTATAGGCTGTAGTCTGGTAAAACGCACGCAAAATGAGGAAATCATACGATTTTGCCATTTTAAAACGAATGTTTTTTTTGATCGTGCAATAAAAAAAATAAAAAAAACATAGATTAGATAAATAATGGCGGCCTCCGCGGTGCAGTGGTCTCACACGGAAGGTTCCGGGTTCGATTCCCGGTGAGAACACAAAAATTAAATGTGATTTTTCTCAAGTCTGGGTGTTCTGTGATGTAATTCACCACTGTAATTGGGCCTTCTGGCCTGTTGTGGTGCAAAAATAAAATTAAAATTAAAAAAAAAAAAAAATTTAAAATACAATAACTTTTATAGGTACCTATTTCTGTTAAAAAATATGCTTAAAAGTTTTATGCAACTAAAATATAATTACTTTTAGACCGGCAGATTACGCTATTTCAAATTTAAACTAAACTAAGGTATCTAGAATCTTATTAAAGACTGAAACCCGAATGCAGAGACAAAACTTAAGGTGAGTAAAGTACATTCTAATTTCAAATGCAGAGAATAACCCGAAGGTGAAGACAATAGAATGTACTTTCCTCACCTTAAGGTTTGTCTCTGCATACGGGTATTAGTCTTTATTGAGATTCCAGATACCTAAGTTTAGTCTAAATTTGGAATGGCGTAATCTGCCGGTCTAAAGGTAATTTAAAATTAATAACACCTTTAAAATTATAGTTTTTATCTAATTTATGTATTTTTATTATTGAGCGATTAAAAAATACGTTTGGTATAAATGGGAAAATCGTATGATTTCCTCATTTTGCGTGCGTTTTACCAAACTACAGCCTTAAGCTTTATTGCATAGAATAAAGGCGTTCCGAATTTTTTGTTTGGTATTTAGTATAATATGTAACAATAAACGTGTAATGGATGGTTTCGTTTAGCCATCGCAATGAGGAAGTTCATGGGTTTTTTTCAATTTTTTTATTTGTTAATAGACTGTTAAACTAAATCAAAAATTATTTTTTTAAATTTTTATATATCGTATTATCGGCGCTACGATTTTTCAAAGTTTTGTATTTCTGAAATAACTCCGCGTGTAACGTCAGAGGTCCGCTTATTCTCATTCAGTTCTTCCTATTGGTCCAGAAGCGACAAGCAGACCGGAAATCTTCCATAGCTCTCAGATCAAAGGTTGATTCACATGAACAAGTGACGTCATTTAAAGTAGTGCGTTTTTATCAAAATATTTTTTATTATTTTTTCTGTACATTTTCAAGAAACTTTGTTTTACAATTAAATGCTCTGATTTTTACCCCGCGTAAGAAAACATTTTTTGTATCCAATTTCCCGTAGGGCTGAAGTTCCTCATTCTCAATCCAAGTACCAACGGCCCGTTTCCATAAAATGTACGAAAAAAATTGTAAAACACTAACTACTTTGAATGACGTCACCGGTTCATTTGAATTAACCTAAGATAAGACAGTTATGGAAGATTTACAGTTTGCTTGGCGTAAATGAGCCAATGGGCAGAACTGATCGACAATAAGCGGAAGAAAACCTATAATGTCACACGTGGAGTTTTCTCAGTTTAAAAATCTAAAAAAATTCAATTCAATTCAAAAATTCAAAAATTAAAAAAAAAGTTGTCTTAGTTTAACCACTGAACTTCCTCATTGGTTGATCCGGAAGAACTGGTGACGTCGTTCAAAGTTCGTTTTTTTTTTTTTTTTTTGAATTCATATATTTTTAAGACCTTCAAACTTCGCCGTACAGATTAATGTTCTAATTTTTACTGGGCGTAAGAATACATTTTTTTATATCCAATTTCCCGTAGGGCTGAACTTTCTCATTTACAGCTTATCCATCAAATCTAGATAATAATTTGATATCGAATTGTTAAAGTGGAAATTTTTTAAAAGAAGTGTTAGTAACATAGAGTATATACTCTAAGGTTAGTAACATGGAAATTAGTTCAAGTAGATATTGATAGATGTCGCTAGTATCACAAAAATACTTTATTTGTGTTTTATTAATTCGTTTTTTTTTTTGTATATTTCCGCTATGATGACTTACCAAAATATTTCAATTTTGAAACCATCGTCAACAACTGATTGTCAATCATATGCTATAAAAAAAGAATTGATCTCTTTAAGAGATAATGTGGAGTTAGATTCTCAGACCTGATCGAACATCAGAGTACAAAAGCCATTATATGATCGCCAATCTCGAAGTTAGCTACAGTTTACAGCAATACAACGGACCATAGGTACTTAGGTCGAGAATTGTAAGCGCAAACCAAAACCATCCGTTATACTACGTTTGTTGTCGAACCAAAAATTTGGAACGTTATTGTTCTATGCAATAGACCGAAAGAGCCATCTTTATAAATGGGAGTAAATTATTATTCTGAGTCCATTATCTAATCGACACTACCATTAGTTATCACAAAAAAACATACAAACTATTAATTCGTTTCTCTGTAGGGGTTGGCAAAGAGGATAGAACGTCACTTCAATCTACCTTTGCATACATAGGTATCTCGTTTCCTCTTCATTCTTACATTTTCACATGCACGAACCACGAATATTCTGATTTTTAGCATATCCACCTTAAAGTATTTGTTGGATTCGGTCACGCCAAGTCTTTCACAGCCTTCCTCGTTTTCTGCATTCATAAACATCATTTTGGCCGTTCATTCGCTGTCCATTCGCTCTGCTAAGCAGCGCAGCACTCCTTTGTTGATTTTGTCGATAATGCTCATCCCAGCCATTTGTCTACAGCACGTAATTTTACCACAAATTCGCCCGAGAGACCACGTTTTATTTCTACAACGGCACAAACTTCAACTTACAACTTCGACTTCACGAAGATCAACAGATGTAAGAATTGTTGGAATATAGAGGTCGCAATGACGTTCTAAATAAAAATCATCACATTTGATTTAACGTGTTCACGTTCATATTCATATCATTTGACGTTTTATCATCAGTGTGGCCAGATATGAAACAATGTGTTAACACATGCAAATAATCAAAATCTACGAATTAATCACACTTTAGGGGGTACAGAAGATTCAGAATACCACCCCTGGTCCTCATTTAGACTACTGCGTCATAAGATGACACCTGCGGTAGTGTCGCAGGCTCTATATCAGAAGATCCGAAGTTCAAACCTCGCTTTGCCATAATTTTGATACAATGATAAGTTACGATTTAAAAATAAAAAAAAATGGTTAAAAGTTAATAAATTAAAATTAAATATCTCAAAAACAAACTATATGAATATTAGGTGAAAAAATATACCCCAGGGATGCAATATTAATATGGATAATTCAAATATAAATTATGTGGACGAAAAAACATATCTCAGGGTTTACTTGAATAGATATTTGAATAAAACACATTCTCAATATGTAACAAAAAAAATGATTGATGGGAAGATTGCAAAATGTAATAGATGTAAAGAGTAGTGTTCTTTTATATGAAACAATAATATGTCCACACATAAATTACTGTTCTTCTATTCTTTTTTTATGTAATGAAGAAGAAATTTAAAAAATACAAATTCTTCAAAATAAGTCAATGAGGATTATACAAAAAAAAACATCTATTCTAATGTGGAAAGAATGCACGAAAAAATTGGCTTGCTAACAGTAAAGAGCAAATGAAATATAATGTAGCAATTTTTATACATACAATAATTAAGGGGATGACTAAAATAAAAACAATAATAAAATTTAACCAACAATGTCGTACATATGAAACAAGGGATAAAAAAAGATAAGATTACCAATGAAGAGAAAAACAGAATCTCAAAACTCACAATACAAGGGATTGAAGCTGTACACTGAGTTACCTGAAGGAATAAAAGTGATAGAAAAGATCGAAATATATTTAATTAATTTAAAATGTTATTGAGAAATTTTGATATTAAAAGTTTATATTAGTTCTTAAAATGTTATGAACTAACTTAATAAAGTATAAATGAATGAATAAATAATTTCCCTATTTTCTAAGACGGTGATTTATCACCAAAAGAAAACGACTTAAAAACTTGAATATTTAGGCAAATCATTGTAAAAACGAAAGTATTTCTGAAAATGAAAAAGAGCTGAAACCCCTTTGGTCGGGGCGAGATTCATCCGACTGAATAATTCGTAATGTCTAAGTAAACCGTTGTGTTTTTTTTTTCAATATATATTTGGACCCCTGTATTTAGTAGCCTTACGTGCCATGTACAAGGCTAAGGTACTCTAAGGAAAAATTCGTTATCGTTTGTCTTGGAAATGGGATGTTCGATCACTGATTTTGGTTTATTACCTTTATGAGTCCAATCACCACTATTGCAAAGTCCAAGAACAATGGCGCGTGATACCTACTTTTAACGACAGTATGAATATCTGTTAAGGATATTCCATCTTTCCTGCATTCTGCCTCAAGATTATGGCGTTGTAAACTGAAAAATGGGCACTGAAATAACAAATATTCGATACTCTGTGAAGAAATATCATCGCATGGACAATAATCATCATTCCTTAATTAATACCTATAAAGGTAACTTCTCATAGCTCCGTGTCCGGTAAAGATTTAGGTCGTTTTGAAAGAAAGTTTTGGTGATGACGCCGGAAGTTTGCTGCATCAGCCAGCGCAGCGTTGGTAAAAATATTTTAGTGATTTTACCTGTAGAAGAAGCGCGGTAAAAATCCCCTACGATTTGTTTTTGATTGTAGATAACCCTGAAGTTAAATGCAGATCACTTTCTGCTATAGAACAAGATGATCACGAAAGGTTTGCTCAACTAGAAGGGATAAATATGTTATCTAAATCTTCGGGAGGAACCATCCGTATGACGGCCAAATATACAAAACAGATAATGATCGGTAAGTTCACTAATTAACTATCTATAATATATTGTGACGTACGAATAAAAACTTTAAGAAATTTTTCCACTGATGCCTTAAAATATTTTATACGGTAATTTAACAAAGATACAAACAAGTCTTATGCAGTAGTCGCATAAAAAGAAAGAAAATCATATGACTTAGCTATTTTAAAACGCTTTTTTTTTTCAAAATCGCACATAAAAAAAAATTAATGAATATGCAATATATAAAAACAATTTATTTTAAAGGTATTTCTGTTAAAAAATATACTTAAAAGTGCTACATATAGTTACTCAAATATAATCACTTTTCGACGGGCAGAATACGCCTTTTAAAATTGTTATTTTGTAAATCAATAGGGAAATGTCACAAAACCGTATAAAATACACGAAATTGATTAAGAAAAATCAATTCTAGAATGTTCAGTCAATATGGATATTGAGGAGAATTTTTTTCATACATAATTTCAATAAATAAATTATCAAAAAATATGTTCCTCTAAAAACGCGACATGTATGGCTGGCCTTGACAATTGTGACTATGTTCTATTTAAATTCAAACGGTCACAAACAAAGTTGAAATTTTACACCAATCGTGACGTATAAGGGGCGTGGACAATGAAATGGACCGTTTTGGCGGGAGTTCAAAATTACAAATTAAAAAATATTTTTCATGCTACTAATAAGCAATAAAAATTTTAAATTGCAAAACAAAAATGTTTCTTTGTGTTTAAAAAAAATATATTATGTATTTAAAAATATATGACTCCACAACATATTTATAATT
This sequence comes from Micrasema longulum, assembly GCF_059751315.1. Classification (NCBI taxonomy): domain Eukaryota; kingdom Metazoa; phylum Arthropoda; class Insecta; order Trichoptera; family Brachycentridae; genus Micrasema; species Micrasema longulum. The sequence goes on from NW_028278323.1 coordinate 247,102, forward strand.
TCTTTTTTTTTCAGTTAAAATAATCAACGACCTGGTTCAAAGGGATTTTAATGCATATTCAGCTCAAACTGCCTTCTTGTTAGAAAAAAATCTAGCAAAGTATTTTAGAAGTGCAATAAATATGATCTTGGTACAGTTTGAATACGACGATCTTTTTCCTCTTAATTAGATTCTACCCAATAGACAATCTAAAGGGGGTTAACAATGTGTAATCCACTTAGGAATATAGGAATCCTTAATAAGGAATTGGAACTGTTCCAAAGTTACATGAAAAACAGAAAGCAAATAGTAAAGATTAATAATAAATCTAGCGACGAAACCGAAACTTCATATGGCGTCCCTCAAGGAAGCATACTTGGACCAATTTTGTTTCTTATCTATATAAATGATCTTTATAACTTATCTATAAAAGGCTCTATAATTAGTTTTGCTGGTGATACTGTGATACTATCTCAAGGAAGCTCATGGGATATTGTATTTGGAAAGGCTGAAAATGACTTAAACTTAGTAAAAAAATGGTTAGACTCAAATTATCTAACACTAAATCACTCGAAAACAAAATACATAACATTTAAAATTAATAATAAAACTATATGTAATCCAAATCTTTCCTTAACTATTCACAGCTGTAATTATAATAACCAAATTCCGAATATTGAATGTATTTGTAAAGCGTTGGACAGAGTAGATTCAATGAAATATTTGGGAATTTATATAGATGGGAATTTAAGATGGACTCATCAAATTAATGACATTAAAAATAAGTTGAAGAAGCAAATTTACTGTTTCAAAACTATAAGAAATATAATTAGTCTAAAAGAACTTGTAAAAATATATTGCGCAATTACTCAATCAGTTTTGGCATATGGAATAATTGGATGGGGACGTGCAAATGACACACTGATCAAGCAAATAATAATTGGACAAAAAGCTTTAATAAAAATTATCCTAAGAGTCCCAATCAGAACTAGCTCCCTCGGTATATTTGAAAATCTCAATGGAAATTCTATAAAACAACTATGTGCAAAAGCTTTGTTACTATACGCACGTAAACATTATTCTCTACCTTCCGTTACAAATACAATAGTTACTAGATACTCCACCCTGATGCTGCAAAAAAATAAAAAAATAAATACAACCTTCGGTCAAAGAGGATTGACCTACTACTCGGTTAAAGTGTACAACCTACTTCCATTATCCATAAGGACAATAAGTAAGTTCTCAAAATATAAAATTGCTATTAAGAAATGGATAGTGGAGGTGGATTTCGCACGGATCAAGCCAAATATGTAAAATGTATGCACTGTTTTTGAATTTTATTAATTAGTCTATATAAATTGGTTATGTTTTTTATGAATATTTTTGTTTTTTATTTTGTTTATCATGTTAATTATAATTAGGTTAATTGGTTTAAAAACGTTTTTTTTAATGTTCTTATTTTGTTAATTTTTTTAATTTTGTTAAATATATTTCATAACTTTGTTAAATATTATTATCTTAGGCATGTTTCACATTTTTGTAAAATGTTTCCCTCGGCACGGGACACCCCAGTGAGGGAACATTATTCTGTATTAAAAAAAAATACAAACAATGTAAAAGTATAAATAAATAAATAAATTAATTTTTTTTTTGAATGTATTAAAATCATCACAATATTTTCATGAATGCTACCTCATTTGAGATTCTAAACGATACTGGGTTTTATATGTATACGATACTGGGATAGAACTTTCCATTGATTGTCAGTTTTAAACTAATGATGACCACTGAGGTGTAATATAATAAAAATGATGAGAAAATAATAGGATATGTGTGCACGTTAGGTGTGTAATCTTCGCAAATTCGACCACATAAACTTTTAAAGTTTATTTGTTTTGTTATTTTCGCGGTTTGATTGTAAAGAAATATTAAATTTTCGCTCATTGGTTTTAAAAAAATTGATATTGGTATGCGAAACTGAAGAAAGACTCAAGTCTTTATGAACAGTTTCAGGAAAGGGGTGGATGCTTTCATTGTACGCTTATTTTCATTTGGATAATTTTAAATGTAACAATTGAAAAAAAAGAGAAAAGAAGTAGTTTGAACACACGATAACTGATCGAATAAAAGTATCGAATAACAGAACGTATTTATTCAAACCGTATTCGAAATGCTAATGCTAAAACGTTCGTCGCATGGCGGGAATAAGTATTGACGCGCGAAAAGCAGGTAGTTTAAAATATTTAAATTAATAAATAATTTAACGAGAGGCACATGAAGATTTTACGTAAATGAAGGTTTTGATGAATTTATATTATGCCGATTGTACGTTTTAAAATATTAATGAATAATTTTGGTATGATACGATAACAATTCAATTATCAACCTATACAGAATAATTTTATTCGACGACGTCTTGAGAAAAGGCAATGTGTCCGAATATATTATTATTTATCTACGAGATGGACCAAATTACGTTCGATATTTCTTCGAGATTAGGACTGTTAAAAAAGGCTCCTTTTTCCAAAACGTGTTCGAAGAAAATTGACGTTTGTTCATTTGATTTTCGATACGCGTTGTAATAAATGTGTCAATCCAGGAATAAAATGAAAGGGAAGAGACTTACGTTTTCCTTTCTTTAGCACTTGTTCCCGGATAGCACTCGACCGTTTTAATACCACTTCACGTTATTTAAATTGGTCCAGGCACGTTATCTTAAATCGATTTTTAAGATGCGTTTTTCGGCGCGCTATTCACTGCGGTGTTGCAAAAAGTACTGTGGTTTCTTGACTTGTGACTGACGTGACTGCAGAAATCAAAACAAGGGCAAGGTATTTAAACTACTTGAATCAAAATACACACGAATCCAAAACACCTAGTATTAATAATTTGTCGTACGTTATTCTACAAACAATAATACAACCAATGATTTACTAAAATAACAAACAAACCATTTCGCCATTTTCCCGTATGGGTAGGCAGAGATGAAAAAACGCCATATTACTCTGTCTTTACATACGGATCGATCGGTTTACGCGATCCCTCTGTATTCATAAATTTTATCTGCATTCGCCGAGATATAATATATAGAGAAAACACTATACAAATCCGAGATAAAAATTCGTCCAAAAAAAAGGTAATGATGAGCGAGGGAGCAAGTGTCATCACGTTATATCATGTCGACTTTGGAAACCAAAACAAGTACTACAGTAAAAAGCACGGACTGTTTACATTGATCTACTGCAAGTTCTATTCAGTATGTCGCTCCCTTTCGCATACGCGTCACCTTTGTTTGTCGTTTCACTATACGCCCAACTAACTGAGCAGAATAGAGACTGGAGATAACTCACAAATAATATATACTAGTAACATATTCATCAGAGGTTTATTTGACACGAAGAGAGCTATTTTAAACAAGTATTGATTAAATTAAGAATATTAATTAGTTGTGAATTTTTATACCATCGCTTTTTCAGATCGATTTACGCATATTAAGATAAGGCGTACATATAGGCATTTTAGTAATTGCGAGGAGAAAAGTACCCGGGGACTGTTCGCAACAGACTTAACTCTGTTCTATCAAACATCTGCTAATTGACCATATTTCGAACGCTCGTGCTACTACTACTACTACTACTACTACTACTACTACCATCACGCCATTTTCCCGTAGGGGTAGGCAGAAAGAATGAACCGTCACACACGTCTATCCTGGCATACATTCCTAGCTTCTTCCACATTCATACATCTTGTCATACATGCTCTTCGGTTCTGTCTGCTTTTGACATGACCAGACTTAAGATTTTGGTTTATCTGATCATGCCACGTCTTCCTTGGTCGTCCTCGTCTTACGTTGCCGTTCGTTTTCGCCATATATACTTGTTTTAGCATTCTTTCGTCGTCCATTCGTTCTACGTGACCAAACCATCTTAGAGACCCTTTCTTCATCTTATCAATTGGACTTGACTCAGATTTACACTCTCGCCTGATTTCATCATTCGTAACCATGTCATACATTGATTTCCCACACATTCGTCTAAGAGATTGCATTTCAACCGCGTTCACTCGGTTTTCATCCGTCATCTGCCAGTTCCATGTTTCACTTCCATACGTAAGTGTTGGGACTAAAACTCCGTTGTGCACTGCCAGTTTAGCTTCGATTGACATATTTTTATTAGAAATTACTGTGCTTAGTGCTCCGTTCATTTTGTTGCTCGTTCACGGTCGTGATTACTTTAGCTATATACCTCAATAGCACGCGCGTCGATTATTTCGACTTTTGACATGTCCATCTTCAAGTATTTGTTGAATTCGCTCATGCCATGTCTTTCTCGGTATTCCTCGTTGTCTGCATCTATCAATAATTGCAACGTAAATCCTTTTACCGTTCTTTCACCGTCACTGCGCTCTGCATGTCCAAACCGACGCAGCACTTTTTACTTGATTTGTCGATTATTCTTGTCTCAGCCTTACATGATGTACGTATACATGACACGCCGTGAGTAAAGTGGAACTGCAGATAGGGGTGGCTCTGCAGCTGCTATTGTCCGGCTATCTCGGATGAGATAGGCTTCTCTGGCTGGGTCGGCGGTAATATCCTCCAAAAGGGCAGGCGGCGGCTCGAATGGGGAGAGGGCGTAATTCCAATAACACGCTTAGTTTTATACACACTTTATTTACAAAAAAACAGGTTTTGTTTATTTGTTTATTTGTTTAAATTTAATGTTGTGCACACAGTGCTATGTTAATATAAATCTAGACAATATTACGAACAAAAAATAAACCTAACACAGCACCAATTACGTACACAACACAATATATGAAACAACTATCTTAAAGTACAACAAGATGTAAGAAGAATTTGTGCTTTGTGTGAATTTACTAGTGATTGTGTTTTTATTGTTGTGAGTATGAAATGTAGTGCGTGGAGTGAGGTGTATGGAGTGATGTGTATAAGATGTGATGTTTATGTAGTGTGTATTCTGGTAGTACCTAGTTAAGTATTAATTGTTTCTGTTTATTTTCAAAGAGGCTAAATGATACTAATATTACAGTAACTTTAAACTTTGAAGTAGGGCACACATAAGCAAATTCCCCTATGTGCTCCAATAATAACAATAATAACATTAGTAATACTAAATATTAAAATCTATAAGACTCAGCTTCCGTTTGTAGCAGAGAACTGAGTCGTTAAAGATGTCTAAATCGTACATCTTCTCAATTTTAGAAAAGTTACTAACTGCTCTTCCTAAGAGCGAATTTTGAGCTGCTCTGGTGTTGCATTTGTTGTAGCTCAGTAATACAGTATGTCGAGTGCGACGAATAGGAGTATTAAAGTTTATTCAAGTTTATGTCAATTCATTTGCACCGTGCCGCGGTCGGACAGGGTCCGAGACAGCATACATAGGCCGCAGGACAGAGCGAGAAGGGGTCGGGCTGCCCCGGATTAACCGTAGCGCGCCCTCTCATTGGCGGGACATTTTTATATTTTAATTCTATATTATAACTTTAAAGCTAAATAGCTCTTCTTCTTCTTCTTTTCCACATCCGCTCCTAAGTGGAGCATGTGGACATCACCAGTTGTCTCCAAGAGACCTTATTGCCAGCTAGCATTCTCGCTTCTTCCCATATCAATCCAGCGCCCCTTAATTCCGCCGAATAATGTCTAAAGATCGTCATTGACGGCCTTCCAGGACGGCGTGATCCCGCAGGTTTAAAGAAGAGGCAACTAGGTTTTAGGTTCTCCCGAGGCATGCGCAGCACGTGTCCAAGCCAGGTCCACCGCCGCATCCTCAAGACGCCCGTTATAGGAGGCTGCTGCGTTCGTTCTCGGACTTCAATGTTAGTTATAAAATCGAACCACCTTATACCTAATATTCTTCTCAAGCACTTACTCTCAAAACTCAGAAGTTTGGTGTTTTGAGCTTTGGTAAGGTGCCACGACTTACACCCGTAAAGGAGAACAGGCATTATACATGAGTTGAATAATCGGCATTTCGTTTTGACCGAGTATAGACTAGAGTTCCAGACAACACGCATCATGTTTAAAGTTGCTCCAGCAATCCCAAGGCGGGTTGCGAGCTCTTTATGCATGCTTCCATCCTCAGTTATGTGTACTCCTAAGTATTTAAAGTTGTCAACTTTCTCAATCCTTGGTTCATTATTATAGAGGCTGATCTGGGTTAGGACAGGATTTGTTGCAAATAACTCCCTCGGTATATATTTCATAAATAAATTAATTATGCAGGCATCATCCCCGTGTCTTAATTAATGCATAGATAACACGGGAAAATATTATTTATACTGATTAAAAAGGTGACACACTTTTTAGTGGGATTTGGTGAGGCTTAGTACTTCACAATCCCATACATATTTGTGACTCGAAAAGCTCCAACCGCCATCGGGGGTCTAATAAGTTCTCGTTGCTTAGTCGAGCATTTTTCCCCGTCCAGCTATCATCTCCGTCTATGAGACCGAACAAGGGCCGCCGCATTCCGCCTTTTTTCGTTAAATGAGTGGCGATGTCCGATACAGTACGAGTCTCGCCATTTGCACACCTTTCATACATTCCTAACCTCACATTCGCCAGCATTCAGTCTACTTTTATCCCTGAATTCCCAATTCGCTTCCATACACAGGGGTAGGTACCGGGACATGTTTGCATAATATCAATTTAAATATTGTTTTATCGGGTGCAGTGCAATTCTATTTTTTACTAAAAACATAACGGCTTTTATACAAATAACTGTAATAATCACCTTCTGAAAATAGATAGTGTTGATCACAAAAACGGTATATCCCAATTCGCAGAAAACACCGAGAGCACTAGAACTTTTTTACTTTATGAATACTGATGAAAGATACAAAAGTATTTTAATTTTATAAATTCATTAATTATAAAGTTGTTGTAATAAAAAATATGTTTTAATTCAAAATGTGTTGTATTGTGTTGTAAATATATATTAGACTATGTTAATCATAGAACTAAAATTTGGACAAACTCAAAATATTATTGATAAATTACCTGGTCCATCAAGAAGTCTAGAAATTGAAAAATTAACATTTTCAGGCGTTGCCTAGTATGCACGTGAAATAATTCAATTAGATGAATCTCACTCACATAAATAAAGGTTTCAGCTCTTTAACTTCACATTCATCAACGGATGAAAGAATTGAAGGAATATAGATGTTCAAATATAGGCAGAATGGTGAATGTTACACAGTGTGTAAAGTGGCCACTTAAACCAGCCATTGACAGGTCATAAGCCCTGTAGATGCCTAGACTTCTATATTAACTTCTCCTTAATGTTCTTCATCTCTGTTGTAATATGTTAAATAAAATAAATAATATAAATATTTATTTTTTTTAAATGTCACCTCATACATTAAAAGTTTGTATGAGGTATTATTGAATATTAGATATAATTTTCTGCAAAATGCATATTTTAGGTTGTGTGGTCAGCCAGATTTTAAACAATCACCAAAATTCCTTAAACACATAATGAAATTACGTTTAGAGTTATTTTCACAAATTAGTTAAGCCGTTTTTTGCAATTAAGAACCCAAACAAACAAAACAAACCATCACGCCGTTTCTCCGTAGGGGTAGGCAGAAAGGATAGAACGCCATAACACTCTACCTTGGCATTCAGACCTCGCTTCCTCTACATGCATACATCTTCTCATGCGCGCACGCCGATTATTCCTACTTTTGACATGTCCATCTTTACAGACAAGTATTTGATGGACTTGATCGTGCCATGTCTTTATCGATCTTCCCCGTTTTCTGCATCCATCAACATTTGCATCGTAGATCTTTTTAGCCGTTCTTTCGCTGTCCATTCGCTCTACATGTCCAAACCAACGCATCACCCCTTTCTTGATTCTGTCAATAATGCATGTCTCAGCCTTACACACTTCACGGATCTCGACATTTGTGCACCTATCATACATCGTTTTACCACACATTCGCCTGAGGGATCACATTTCGACAGCATTCAACCTATTTTCAGAACCCCAATATAAGTATTTTTTTAAAAAAATCCAATACATAATTTTTTTATTTAAAATTTTTAAACTGCAAAAGCAGTTTAAAAATTTTGCCAAACTGCAAAAACAGTTTTTTGCAGGGATTTCTCCCTTTAAATATTTTGGTAACATAATATAATAATGTTTACATAAAAATATACAAAATCTTAAATATATCCATAAAATGATCAGCGACACAACATACATCAGAATTTTACTAGGGCTGGCTGTTTTCTTAAAAATGCACATCTTAGGTTATGTGGTCAGCTAGACTAAGGAATCTACGTATATAAAACTAGAAATTAAATACAGAGCTTAATCTGTTTAGGATAGTTATCTATTTTTTTTTGTCTGAAGGACCTTTTATATTATAAATAATAAGTAATAATAAAAAAACGTGTATATCTTTAATCCATTTTAATTTATAATTTTTACCAGTGACCGGGTTTCGCTTTGGCCGACATCGTTAGATTGGTGAAAGACTAAACTGAGTGAAAATACATTATTGTCATATTATTATAGCTCTTCTTTTAACGAATACAAATGTTTTATTTCCATGATAAATAAAAATAAAATTCCACTAAAACTTTTCACAAGTTAGAAATAAAATAAGTTTATTTTGTGTTCATTGTATAAGTTTGTTTTACGGAAACCACATCTGCTTATAATTTTCATTAAGGAAACACGACACACGACTAATTATTTGTATATCTGATGAGCGATGACCTTCCAAAGCAGCTTAATGAATTAAATAATAAACAAACAATCATCGTAATTAAATTATCTCAAAATTTTGTCCCTCGGGCAAATCTCTCAAGATTTAAATCATATCTTGATTAAGATACAAACTAATATAATTATTCGTGTTATGAGTGTTATTCAGCCATGAAACAAACATTTTTTATTAACTAGTTTTAACAATAAAGTAGAACTCCCCTTACGCGAAATACACTCATCCGGATTGTTAAATATTTGGATCGTCATCAGGAAATAAACATTAAAGGAGATCAACAATATTTTGAGTTTGTCCAAATTTTTGTATACCAAACCATCACGTCGTTTCTTTGTAGGGGTAGGCAAAGAAAAAAGAACGCCTAATATGTATTTGCATACGGATGTCGCATCCAGTACATTATGAAACCTTTGCATGCGCGCTAATTATTTCGACTTTTGACATGAAAATATACTTATCAACTAGCGGACCCCACAGACGTTGTCCTGCCCGAACGTTGGCTTGCCTGGAAAAATACTTTTAATCTAGGTACTTGTTTGTGATTAAATTCCAAAACTAAAAACTGTTGATATTAAAAAAATATTGAATTTAAGAAGGTACTTGTTTATGGTTGAATTCCAAAACATAAAATCAATATTTTTTCAAATATGGTTTTCTTTTTGCAAACGTCAAACTCCGGTCGTCTCACCAATAAAGACAAGATTTGGATTCAACTCCCTGGGGAGCTGATAATATTAACATATTACAACAGAGATGAAGAACATTTCAGAGAAGGTAATATAGAAGTCTAGGCATCTACAGGGCTTATGACCTGTCATTGGCTGGTTTAAGTGGCCACTTTACACACAAATATTGCTGAATAAAAGCACTCTTAGAACCAGGTTGTGGCACCGTGGCTTGACATACGGATCATAAGGTCGAATTCCACTCTTTCACAACTTAATTCCAATTTCTAATACTACCATCGGGCCATGTTTCTATAGGGGTAAGCATAGAGAATGGACCACCACACACGTCTATCCTGACATACATTCCTAGCTCCTTACCCATGCATACATCTTATCATACATACCCCTCGGTTGTGTCTGCTTTTGACTTAGCCAAACTTAAAAATTGATTCATCTGAAAATGCCACTTTTCAAATAGTGAGTTTTTTTACAAAGCATTAAAAACCTCAATTTGGCTTTTTGGAACAATAGGGAAGTATCACATACTACGAATATCAATAAAAATATGTGAATAAATTTAGAATAATTAATTGTATTTTCAAAATCAATATGGATATTGTGGAGAAAAGTTTTCGTACATTTTTTTTATTTTTATTTTTTTTTATTTGAATATTTATTTATAAACCCTTACGGATTATTTCATTCATATTATATAAAATAATATATACATTTTTCATTTATACTTTGTTGTTCAAGATAATATTTTTTACATCTTTTGAAAAGTTTGTCTGAGTCTTTTGTTTAGTTTTGTCTGGTAGTTTATTGTATAATTTCAGTCCCTGGTTCATTAGTCTTGATTGTCCTTGCCTTTTTTTAGAAAGTTGTATATGGTATTTGTCTGATATTCTCGTATAATGTCCATGTTGACTACAATTTTTTACTAGTTTTAGTTCTTCGTTCAATTAAAATTAAAAATTTTAAAATCAAATTGTTTAAAAATATGTCTACCAAAACGCGAATTAACCGCAATTTAACCGAATTGTGACGTATTAGGGGCATGGCCAATACAATTGATTGTTTTCGCGGGAATTTAAATTTATAAATTTATAAACATTTTTAATGTTATTAATAAGTATAAACATATTTTTGACTCGACTGTTTTTCCTAGACCCTTGTTAATTTAAAAATGTAAAAAAATATCGTGATATTTCCCAGAAGGAACATCAATTATTGCAGGCAATTATTGCGTACACAGATTTTTTCATCTCCCAATCACAATTATTTCAATTTTAGTTAAATGTCTTTCTTTTAATTTTTAGAACTGATTGGAAATGTTCTAAATGTTATAATTAAATTTTAAAAACTTGTTTTTTATTTATTCGCAAAGTTATATAAAAATATTGTTAAATTGGCCTTGAATAAACAAAATGATAATTAAAATTTATATAGCTTTAATTGATTCTAAGAACTGACATAATCCAGTGGTAATAATTTAATATTGAGAAAAATTATGTAAGAGTAAAACAACTCACCGTAACTTTAAAAAATCGCTTTTCCAACTTGTTGTTTTAAGGGAAATAATATTCTACATATTTTCTTTTTAGTGAATACATTTTTTTTGTGTGAGGTTTAGATACAAAAAAAACTATCATAAGTACGAAAGCAGGCGCCGTGGTTCAGTTGGTTAGACGGCCAACTGTGAAACTGGCGTCGCGGGTTCGATTCCCGCAAGTTGCAAGAAAAAAATCCAGGAAAGATTTTTTTCCCAATTGGTCTGGGTATTGTGGTGTATTTTTTATTACCTCCTTCCATATCTCTTCTATCCCGCCTGCTGACAAGACTTAAAATAGAGGCTAAGCGTATTATTCCTTTTAAAAAAAAAACTTTTTACTCTCCAACAAACACATCAAACCATCACGCCGTTTCTTTGTAGGGGTAGGCAAAGATAAAAGAACGCCCAATATGTATTCGCATACGGATGTCGCATCCAGTACATTATGAAACCTTTGCATGCGCGCTAATTATTCCGACTTTTGACATGAAAATATACTTATTAACTAGCGGACCCCACATACGTTGTCCTGCCCGAACGTTGGCTTGCCTGCTATCATCTTGGAAAAATACTTTTAATGTAGGTACTTGTTTGTGATTAAATTCTAAAACTAAAAACTGTTGATATTCAAAAAATATTGAATTTAAGTATTTATTTATTTATTGACACTTTATATACATATACAATAAATATACATATAAGGGCGGGCATATTGCCTTAAGGCAATTTCTTCCTACCTACCCAAACCGTTCAGTTTGAGAAAATTATAAATACATGGACATATTGAATCTTACAATTTTATACAAAAATTAAAAGCAAAGATTAACAAAAATAAATATATGTATAAAAAAAAAATAACACTTTACTATGAAGAGAGGAGAGGGGATGGGAAGGAAAGAAGAAGGATAAAGGAACAATTCAAATATTTAGATAGTGACATTTCAATCTCGACTTAAATGTAAATAAAGAAGGGGCGTCTCTAACATTAGTTGGTAGATTATTCCACAATCGAGCGGCTACTACTGTGAAAGAGGAGGCAAAAAAAGTAGGTACTTGTTTATGGTTGAATTCCAAAACATAAAATCAATATTTTTTCAAATATAGTTTTCTTTTTGCAAACGTCAAACTCCGGTCGTCTCACCAACAAAGTGGTGTACTTATGCAGAAATACCATTTTTAAAAATGTATTGAATTTAATATTATTTTAGTGTTACCAAAAATCTAATGAAAAAAAATAAATGGGTAGAAATGATAAGGAATTTAATGAAATAATCTGATTGAGATCCACGAATACAAATGCTGTTTGTAAACATTCAAAATTAAACTTTTTTTTTACACAAAAAAACCACATCTTTCCATTTTTTTGCAAATGCATTCTCCTCGAATGCAACCCTGGTAGATCGATGAATAAAACATTCATGCTCCTAACTTTTTTTTTACAAATTCGATTGAAAATTTTAATATCTACGAACATGCACAGCGCAAAGATCTATATTTTTCTGAAAACCGCACGTAAATCGGTTAAGCCGTTTAGGAAGAGTACGGTGACATCACACGTACGGAGGATTAAATATATAAAGATAAAACTTCTTGGTTTCGTTTTACTTTTTATTATTTTGACCAACGAGCGCTTTCGCCTAAGTAGGCATCTTAAAAATCTCCAGTCTTGAAGATGCCTACTTATGCGAAAGCGCTCGTTGGTCAAAATAATAAAAAATCAAACTAAACTAAGAAGTTTCATTAATAAGTTTATTTATAATTTTATCATAATCATTAACTATGGAGTTTTATCAAGAAATATCAACAAAAAACATCAATATGAAAATATACAACAAAGTAAGTGCTACAAATATCCAAAATATAAGATAATTTCAATCCATAATAATTATGATTATCAAAATAAAAGTATATATTAAAATAGCGTATCTGGGACAACTGTAGTATTTTGCATTAAAACAAAGCGGATTTAAAATTTTTATTTCAACTAAAAAAATATTTTTTATGACGAAAGTGGACTTTTGTGTTTTATTAACGTATAAAATAGCTTCTTGTGATAATTTCTCCTTTTTTATGTTTAAAATGACTAAAAGTGTACTCCTGTGTTTTATTCTCTAAGGTACAGATATGATTGTAAGGCGGCTTGTTCTCTTCTCAAATATACCAATTTTATAGAAGATTGTGTAAAAAGCATTGTTTTGTTACAACGCCGTTTTTTTAGCTACAAGTACAAAGAGCAGAATCATTGTTGTACTAAAATTATTCTGGTCAAAACAATTTTTTGCCTTTGTTAATGAATCCTCGAACAAGGTTCGGTTAAATATAGAGTTTGATGAGTCAGGAAACAATGTAAGTAATCTTTTTTTTTTCTAGATAAAATAATGATAAGAATCTTCATAGAAGAATACTCCAATATAAAAACATGAGAAGCATGTTGGTTCAAATACGTACATTATTTCTTGCTGAAGAATTGATGATTTTCTTACTATAAATGAAATATTTTCTTTTAGCCAATGATGTATTTAATTATACCCACATTACAAAGATGACGTTTGGTTGTTTGCATGTTTATTTTGATTGACTAATAACTTACATTTTTTTTCAAACCTTTAGAGGCAACGCAATATTTGCTAACAATGTTTTTTTTATTTTTTTATTGGTTTATTTTCCATGGATTTATTTACATAGAATTATAATTACAAAAATACACTAAAAAAATACATCTTAAAATTAAGCTATTACATAAATTGGAAAAAATGCCCACAAATACTTCAGCGTCTGAGCGTGGGCAATTCCTTTTTTTAATTATTAATAAGTTTATAGCATATAAATATGGTATGACATGACCATAAAAAGAAAAGAAAAGAAAAAAAAAGAAAAACCAAATTTAAGGTTATGGCCACTGTATTTTGGGATGCACTCGGAATATTGCTCATCGATTATCTTGAAAAAGGATCCACAATCATAGGAAAGTATTATCGTGCATTCGGATCAATTGAATGATGCAATCAAGGAAAAACGACCACATTTAATGAAGAAAAAAGTTATCTTTCTTCAAAACAACGCACCGGTTCACACAGCATTAGGTACGATGCTAAAATTACGTGAAATACACTTAGGTTGATCATCCACCTTATAGTCCAGATTTAGCTCCTGCTGACTTTTTCCTGTTTCCAAACTTGAAAAAATTGCTCGCAGGAAAAAGATTCAGCTCAAACGAAGAAGTGATTACTAAAACTAACGCGTATTTTGAGAGGTTCCCGAAATCGTATTATTCAGATGGTATAAAAAAGTTGGAATATCGTCTTACTAAGTGTGTCGAAGTAAAAGGAGACTATGTTGAGAAAAAATGTTTTTAAAAAAAATAATTTTTTCCTACATAGGTAGGTAGCTTTATTTTCATATCAATAAATGAAAATCTATAATTTCATTTTTAAAAATTCATATAATTTTTTTCTATACTTACGTTTTAAATTTACCTATATTATTGTAAATCAAAATAAAAATATTAAAATACCAACTAGTTTGATTTTAAGCGCTAATGGGCTAATACATAACATTATTCAACGTAAAAATGACTCATCATCCATTAAGCAACTGTTGAAAAAAAAAAAACTTTTTACTACCAATAAATACAAAAGACATTTTTTTAATCATGAATACATAATCAGTATACTACTAACGTACGTCTTTCTTTTTTTACTAGATACTCATTGTACACTTAAAAGTTATTATTATTGAATAAAACTTACAAACTTCAATTTAATAATATGCCGTGTTTTTTGCATTTTTGATATTGCAATACGTATGCACTAGAAATAATTATTTTTTTTACTGTTATTTTTATTATTACTTAATCTTTTCATAATTTCGTGCAGGCAGGGCCGTAGTCAGACTTCGTTATCAGGACAGGCTCAAAAATCTCAGGGCGGGCTAATTTTTTAAACGTTTTATATACATATACGTTTGTATGGGAAAATATCATAATGTGTCTGAACCTAATGTTGTATAGGGCGATGCATCGTAGGTACGCTAAATGCAGCGTATATCGATCATCTGTTACATGAAGGTAAAGTGTTCAGCTTTCCGCTTCTTATTCTGTTTTCTGTTATTTTTGTATGCTATGTAATGAAAGAAAGTGTTCAAAAATTTTTTTTAAAAATAACAAAAAAACTAAAGTTATGTTTCACGATGAAAGGAAAAGATAAATAAATTAAATAAAACATGGTCTCAAGAGCTGTATTTTATGAATTAAGATTTGCTTATTGTGTTTTATTTGACTTTACCGGGCAATAGAATAATTATTATGCTATTTTAAGGTTATCTATTATTCAATCGAACTTTAATTTTCATGCATGGTGGCACAAATGTAAAGAACAAAGGTAGAATAAAAAATATTGAAGCTTAATTCTTTAAGTGTATAATTAAATCAGACCCGACTAAATGGATATCATGCAGTACGATGGATTTTCCAATAAGTAATACGGGACGAGACGTAAAAACATCCGGGTTTACCTGAACAAATGTGACATTGTACAATTTGGAATCATCAAACTACCAGACTATCAAACTAACCCATTTTTTTTTCAAATTTATGTATCGTATTTCTTCTTCGCAGTTTCAATCTTGGGGATTGGTTTGCGGCAAAGTCCAGCATCTCGTCCTCCATTATTCTCTCTTCTCTGCAGCCCTCTTCAGCTCGGCATATGAGGCGCAGTTTAAATCCCCTCACACTTGCTCCAAATACTCCCGTCGGGGGCGCCCTTTGTGATTTGTCCTCTCAGCCATTCCCTCTATTATATCATGCAGAAGACCCTCATGGCGTATATTGTGGCCGATCCATTGATCTCGCCTCTCTGAGATAGTTTTAACTAGGTGTCTCCCTTCTATGATCTTAAAGGCCTATAGAATTTTTCATCTTTTTTGGTAAGGCACCATGTCTCACAACCGTACATCAATATGTTCCATACACGTGTCTTGGAAAGTTGCTTGCGGAGTTTTAAGTTTATATTTGACTCAAATCAATTTGATTTTTTGTTAAACGCAAGCCTCGCTCGGTGTATGCGGTAGTCGACTTCTTTTTTTGTTTTTCCATCCCAGGTGATCCTGCTTCCAAGGTACATAAACTCTTACTCGTTTTTCAAAGTTGCTCCTAAACATTCATTTGCTGCTCATTACGGGCCACAGTCATTACTTTGGTTTTGCTAACGTTTATTTTCATATTTTATTTTTTATTTATTACATGTTCCATGGATGTCAGAGCTTCAGTGAGTTCTTCTTCACATTTTGCAATCAGGGCGATATCATCGGCAAACTCTATCATGTCTTTCTTTTTTCTGTGTAGTTTAACACCCTCTCTTTAACTCATTTTTTCCCTTATTTCATCAGTTAAAAATATTTAATTTATTAAAAGAAAACGACAGCTATTGCAACAAAAAAATATATATACAAATAAACCAAAATTATAGGCCAATCATTTTTTTTATTTGAAAATTTATTTATAAACCCTTACGGATTATTACATTAATTTTACAAAAAATAATGTAAACATTTTTCATTCATACTCTGTTGTTCAAAATATTTTTTTTTACATCTTTTGAAAAGTCTTTGGTTTAGTTTTGTCTGGTAGTTTATTGTATAATTTCAGCCCCTGGTTCATTAGTCTTGATTGTTCTTGTCTTGTTTTAGAAATTTGTAAATGGTATTTGTCTGATATTCTCGTATTATGCCCATGTTGACTACAATTTTTTACAAGTTTTAGTTTTTCGTCTACAATTACATTAGTGGCTAATTTATGGATAAATTTAATTGATTTTAGTTGAAAGAGTTCAGTTATATTTAATTACTTAGTTTGTTTAAAAAGTTCTCTAGTTGCAGTTAGATAGGGAAGGTCATATACTAACTTTAATATTTTATTTTGTTGTCTTTGTAGTCTGTTTATGTCATTTTGATATCCTGCTCCCCATATTAGTTGCGTATAACATATTTTAGTTTTTACATAGGCTTCATACATTAGAATTTTTTCCGTTTTTGGAACAAAATTTTTTGATTTTTAAAAAAAGACTCGATAATGTCACCACTTTGCTAATTAAATTGTTGATATGAATTGTCCATGTCAATTATCTGTCTATTGTTAGTCCTAAGTATTAAACATGTTCGATTTCAGTAAGTCGTTCATTATTTATGTAAGCATCTACTTTATGACATTTTTTTCTAGATTCAAAATAGATAATATTGCATTTTTTTTCATTAAGTGTAAGTAAGTTTGTGTTTGTCCATTTAGTCAGCATAGTTAGGTCATTGTTTATGTCATTGTTTGTTAATATGTAGTACATAGTTTTTTATACATTACTAAATACAATATCAAAAAAAGAAGTAAAAAGCTTACCATTAAATAGCTACTCTGCATCATTCCACGCGTAAAAAATAAATAAAGTATTACAATAATAATGAAATAATAAAAAAAAAATAAACAGTTTTTTGTTTACTCGGACTTAAAAATCCTTTCGCCGGCGGATCCATACGGAGTAATACGGAGCTATCAGCCCTCCCTTCTTTCTTCTTTTAAACAAGATAAATTGATTACTATATGAATGTGTACAAAAACATGTAATAATTATTAATAATTCTGGGAAAAGATTCATTCTTATTATCATTCGTGCTTGAAATACCAACATGAAACAATTTTCCATTTTACTATGTCAAAAGCGTCTTTATAGCTATAATTTATTGAAGTGTTGTTATTTTTAAATTACTGCGCTCGTGACGTCAATAGTTGTCGTCGGTGAGTTATCCTGACTTTTAAAAAGTGAACCCCGTACGTATGAGAACAAACTTAACATGGCTTTCTGGAAACAAGAAATATATACAAAAAACTCTTATTTTTCAAAAGAAATCCTCGAGTTGTTATTAATTACTCAAATATTTCAGTTTTCAGACCATTTCCTAAAAGTCGTAAATAACTTGTACTGGAAAAATGGAAATCGAGTTGTAGAAGAGTGGGATTTGAACCTCACGAGACCACAACCCGGTTTTTACATACTTTTTCACATAATTGATTTGCTATTCCAAAGAGCTGTTCACCATAACTTGTGACGTTTAAAGTTATTCATTTTTATTAAAACGTATTTTATGACTCTTCATATATTTTCAAAAAAACTTCGCCCAACAATTAAATTCTCTGATGTTTACCGCAAGCAAAAAAACATTGTTAACATTAAATTTCCCGTAGCACTGAACTTCCTTATAGTTACGATTTTTGTTACTTAGCCCTGGGTCATATTTTGTATTAACGTATCATTGACAGGCGGCCTCCGTCGGCTTATTTTGTATTAACGTATCATTGACAGGCGGCCTCCGTGGTGTAGTGGTCAAGACGCTTGACTCACGCACGGAAGGTTCCGGGTTCGATTCCCGGTGAGAACACAAAAAATTTAAAAAATGTGATTTTTCTCAAGCCTGGTTGTTCTGTAATGTAATTCACCACTGTAATTGGGCCTCCAGGCCTGTTGTGGTGCAAAAAAAAAAATGAAAAAATGAAATGAAATGAAATGACATATAATACATAAACATCTATAGAGTTAAATATTTTTAAAAGTAGTGACACGAAAACATACCCGTAGTCACTAAGTACTGTTTATTTATGCCAGGGCTGCATTTAACGAGGGTGTATATGCTATCGAAAATTGAAGGATACCCATTTTCGGTACATGAAAAAGTTTGCATTTTAACGTTAACAATCAACATTAGTTTTCGGTGGATCCCAATCAGGTTCATTCCTTATAATTTTGACCTATTTATTTCTTTTCACTGGATTTTGATGAATCCAAAGATAATATTTACTCACGTTAACTATATGTTAAAAACGTATTTCTATTAGTACATCACTGTAACTAATAAAAGCTTCGCAATTGTGCCGCTAGGCGTAGTTTGACGTTTACAAAACACAATATTTATATTTTAATAACAATTGTATTAAGCTTTGTTAATCACACATAACAAATATTTGCCTATGAAAAGTTACACAATCCTTTTTACTCGTACAATGTTTATCCGAAAAGTTTTTAAACGTTCTCATGACACAAGTAGGCACTTTTGTTTCGATTTTAAACGTCATGCGTAATTGGTGGTTGAAGAAAGACTAAGTACTCGTTGGGCATGACTAAGCATTAGGGCATGAGTTGAGTGTCATCATTTTTGAGGGCTCAGGGCATGTCTATGTGTATTAAATTCATTTATTTAAAAATACGTATACATTACAAACATACATTAAAGACGGACATTTTATAAAAAAGAAAAAAATACATGAAAAAGACTCATGTCAAAATAGAAGGAGAATCCTGCTCCGGAAAACCCCTTCGGATACATGGAACAGATCAATATCCAGAGCGATGTTGTTCAGCATAGCAGTAGCCCTTCCAATAGGCATAACACGATTGGGATGCTGGTCCTGTATTTCGGAATATGAAACAATCTATGCTGACGCTGTTTTAGCTAATTATCAGAAACATACAAACCAATGCTCAGCATTATCTCAGAATTATCGACCATACCGCGTAACAATCGATAAAAATGTGTAGCCTATTACACATTCCTTCTAGTCTCTAAACTGTTGTAGCCAAGCATACCTTGGAGAAACTCGGTCGGGTAGAGCCAAGGAGAATACCCGCACTCTCTCATGTAGAGATATCTCAAAAACTTATTTTGGATTTTATCTATCATAAGAGAGTACTTCAGTTCATGTGGCCCCCAAATCATCGAGCCACTCTCTAGTCTACTTCGCACCAAGGAGTTGTAAAGAGTTCTCAGTACGCGGGTATTTTCACAAACTCTGGCAATACGGAGAACGAATCCTAACATCTTTAATGCATGACCACTGATGTCAGGATGCTCACAAATCTATCGCCCAGATACTTAACATTTGATAGTCGTGTCAGATTCTGGTCATTCATTTTGTAGCAAAAGAATATAGTTTTTTGGGTCCTAGTGAATATATTAATGAAATCAATCTTTTGGTTTTATTATGTTATTGTTTTTAATTTGTTTTCCGATTGTTTTTCATTTATTTACATATAAAAACAGTGAAGGAAAATATTTTTTAATATTTTATAAATATGTAGTCCAGAAATGTACAAAGCTTTTGACACGTCATTCGCTGGTTTTAAGAGACAACTTTACACACCGTGTAACATCCATTATTTTGTACATCCGCATTTTTTCGATTTTTTGGTTTTTGCGAAGTTTGTGAAGTTATGTTAAGTAAAAGAGCTGAAGCCATTATAGATGAGGGTGAGATTCATCTGGCTGAATTATTTCATATACTAGGTAAAGCCTGGAAGTATTTCTCAATTTTTATACTTCTTCCTGGACCAGTTGATTTAATCAACAATATAATAAGTGTGTCCAAATTGTTGTAGACAAGAACTGGATTTAACCCCCTAAAGAGTTATTTAAATACATAAAGTATAACATAATTGGAGAACGTATTAGAAAAGGGAACACGGAGTTTAAGACATATACAGGGCTTATGACCTGTCATTGGCTGGTTTAAATGTCTCGTTATTCACTTTATTTCAAGAGTTGTATAAACGGCAATATTCCATCGTTCTGGACAGGCACCTCAAGCATAAGACTGATCACATTTTCGTTCTAAATCAGGTGGTCGAGATGCATCGCATTTGATTTATTTTTTTTGGAAAAACATCAGTTATATAAAAATATAAAAAATAGTACAAACATCCAGTCAAAAAAATTTCACAAATATAATAAGAGAACATATTACACGGGAAAGGGAAAAATTTATATATATATCGGTAGTCAGATGGCAGAAGGGACCATCTATATTTTTGTCTATGTTTTAGTTTTCAAAAGTTTTAATTAATATTTCAGTAAATACACGCAGAATTTATTTTTAAAATCAGCGTCATTTAGAATTGTAATTTATCATTGAAAAGCAACACTAAAATATTTTAGTTTCTGGATTAAAGTCTTGAAATTGAGACGAATTTCAGCTCTCCTGAACATTTTTGAAAATTACAGATGGTGCCCTCTGCCATCTGACTACCGATATATATTACAAGAGAAAAAAAGAGCAAAAGCGGGTATTTTGGCCATAGATTTTTAACCCGCCTGTAAAAATAAGAAACAAATTTAGTTTTTCGAACAATGGGATAGAATTTAAAAAAACTGAAATATACAAAATATGACAATTTCTTCTAATGAAGTGCTCTTTGCAAGACTGCGTTCTAAATGGGAAATAATTATATTTATTCACTTAATTAATGATTCTTGATGTAATATTTTTGTAACAGTTTGCCTTGTAAAGGAAGATCGGAAAAGCAAAGTTAAGAGGAAATACCTGTGACATGAATAAACTTACCGGTAGAATCATAAATACTGTTAGATTAATTAATCATTGTAAAAAGGTGAACTGTTATTATGATCATGATTTTAAATTAATTGTCGTTTAAATATATGTTGCTTTAGTACGTAGCCAAGTTGAATACAACTCGGTTATATGGTCACCATATTATAAAGTGCATATAAATAATATCGAAAGAATTCAGCATAAATTTTTACGTTTCGTTTATTTTAAATTAGGTATTTCAGTTGAACATATTAATTATACGTACTTAAATAAATATTTAAATTTACACACATTAGAAACTAGAAGAAAATTAAATTATTTGTTATTTTTATTTAAAATATTAAATTCAGTATTTGACTGCTCCGAACTGTTAAAACTAATTAACTTGCGAGTGCCCGGCCGGATTACTCGTTTTATTAACTCTTGTGTGGCTGTGATGTCACACAAGTCGACATAGGACACAAGACTTGATATATCTCTCTTATTTTTATGAGTGATGAATTCGTATTTTTTGTTATCTTCAAATAGACATTTTCACACCCGACTTGGAAAGTAAAATTTGTATAACTGTGCTAAATGTTTATTCAAAAAATATTTATCCTTGCTACGCGAAGAATGAATGTCCGCTAATTCAGCAACACATCTATACATAAACCTTATACAAGAGAGGGCACGAAGATATAAGTCATAACAGGAAAGACAGAGACGCTGTTTTGCGGCGGGTGTCGTCTAAAACAGATTTAGCCTTCAGTTGGTTAATGACAATGATAGGGGGCGCACGCGCGTAACATGGGCGGCGTTGTTGTGATTTTTAATTTATTTGCTTTAACGGGGCTAAATTATATGTTTATTCGCATTAGTTATGGAAAACGAATTATTAAACAGTATGTTTCCATGTTTTTCATTTTTTCAAATGTCTGAACTTCAGAATATTCCGTCTTTTACTAGTGGTAACACGATGTTACATCACCGCGCGCAAAGGGATTATTTACCACAGTCTTTTAAGAGTTAAACTCTTCTACATAAATGTATCTACAACTAACTACAGTGCACACTCGCCTATGAGGAGAATTCATGTGTTTGCAAACGAATACGCAAATGATATAGATATATTTAATACAACACTTTTGAATTTTAAAAGGCAGTGTATCAATTTATTATATCCAAATTTAAATTCTTAAATAATACTTTGTTGTTTTATATTGTATACCCTTTGTTAACTTATATCTGTATTCTTAATTATTATTTTTCTACATTCTTCTAATATAACCGATGGGAAAAAATGAACTTCTGTTCTCTCTACTGGAATATATGTATGTATGTACTATATGTAAGATTATTTTTAAATATTTTTATTTGCTTTTTTTTTATTAATTCATTTTCTATTTTTTGCTACTTTTGTGTAAAATATGTCTGTTTTTTATATATAAATATATGTAAAACATGTTAAAGCCTACAAGGCGTTTTAAATAAATAAATTTCGAAAAAGAATTTTAAAAAAATTATTTAATTCATTTTTAAATCAGGGACTGAAAATATTATGAATTTGTTAGTCTGATTAATTTAATATAACATTTCAAGAAAGATGAAAAAGACTACTTTTGAGAATGAAATATAGAAGTACAGGAATTTACAGGGCTCATCAGAACCTCTTATTGCTTTACAGACATTTAGATACACAGAAAATAAAGTCCATTTATTTGTTTATTAACGAATTTAGTCCATTCAATAATGGCAAACACAAATCTTTTTAATACGGGTACATAAAGGCACAATTGAATAAAGTACACAAATAAAGAAAATTAAAGCTAGGACAAAAAAATCAATGATAATAATATAAATCTTGAATAATTTTTGGTTTAATTTTTTTAAATAAATCTTGGATATAAGGAAATTCATGTTTTAAAAAAAATATATATTAAGCCAAATATGTTAATATTATAAATGTTTATAAAAGGCAGATTTGCCGTTTATGTTTATAAAATAAATATGTTGATCAAACTAACTGGGTACGAAGTGTAAAAATTTAGGGATGTTTTCAGGCGTTACCTAGTTAGTAAATTAATTTAGATATAAATCTCACCCACACCAATAATGTTCGTCCATTGATTGGTTACAAATGTTGAGATCACCATAGTTAACTTTTCGATTTTTAAAAATGTCTTATTGATAAATAAAAAAATGGTAAAACTTATTATTTTTCCTTATTTTTTTATAGAATTTAAAAGATGAGTTTATTATATAAATAAAACGCGAGTGATACTTTAATCCACAAATTTGGAATATCCAGTGACCGGTTTCATCGCTTTCTTACGCGCGGTAAAAATTATACCATTAAATTGTACCGCAAAGTTTCTTGAGAATGCATGAAAAAAAAAAGATTTTAGTAAAAGCGAAGTACTCTGAACGACGTCACTAGTTCTCCCGATTCAACCGATGATAGCGTGTTGTGATAGATTTCTGGTTGACGGGAGGCCAAGTCACCAATCGGCAAAACTCACTAAAGAGAACGTGTGACATCTCACGCGGAGTAATTTAAAAATTACAAAACTTGAAGCAATCATAACACTGACAGTACGACAGATAAAAATATTTTGTTTAGTTTGATAGTCTATTAAAAAATAAATGTTTTTTTAATTACTGAACTCCGTCATTGGAGTACTATTGCAGTGCCCTATGTACCACTGTGTTCGAAAATTGAAATTATTATGACGTTTTTTTACACTTACTTATTTGTATAAGAAATTGACGTTTGGCGATTTTTCAGGCTGTGTGCGAATGAAAGTTTAATAAAATAAATTAAAACTTTATTTACAGAACAAAAACTATTATCATATGTTTTTTTACCCCTCCCCCGCACTCCCATAGAGTTATTATT
Organism: Micrasema longulum; assembly: GCF_059751315.1. Taxonomy (NCBI): domain Eukaryota; kingdom Metazoa; phylum Arthropoda; class Insecta; order Trichoptera; family Brachycentridae; genus Micrasema; species Micrasema longulum. Next base: position 271,302 of record NW_028278323.1, read on the forward strand.
TATAAGTCCTGCACCGTCCAAATAAATACCACTGTTCACGCGCATTCGAAGAGTGATAGTTGTCTCAGAAATCTTAGAATATCTACTGAATATTTTATTAAATTAGATATACGGAGCTTATTTGAGACAAGATCGTTTAAGACCATTTTTTTTCAATTGATATTTTTATTATTGTAAAATGTTTAAGTTTATTGTGATCTTTCAAGCCTTGATGTGTGTTGTTTTTGGAGCAAGTATTCGTAAGTATTAATTTTTTTTTTCTAACTAATAAAATCTTATTGAAATGACCAAATAATACCGAATCGATTCGAAAAGTGAAAAACCATACTAAGCTTGAAATAAACAAATTATAGCAGGAATGGTGAATATTCAGATATGAGAATATGCAGGTCTAGGCATTTACAAGGCTGTCATTGGCTGGTTTAAGTGGCCACATTACACTCTGTGTAACATTCACCATTTAGTCTATGTTTGAATATCCATATTTCTGCAATTCTGCCAACTGTTGATTTTAGTGAAGTTAAATAGCTGCAACCTTTATCGTTGTGAAGAGATTCTTCTGATCGAATTATTTTACATCTTTGGCAACGCTTAAAAACAATTTTTAAATTTTAAGCGGTGTTAGTTTTATTTCAATATTTTAAGTTTGTTCAAGAGGGAATTATAACTTAAAATACTGTAATAAAACCAACTGATCCAAGAAGAACTTTGGGAGCGCCTGAAAACAATTTTCCAATTTTTAAAGTTCTCCTCGGACCAGTTGGTTTTATTACAATATTTTAAGTTATAATTCCCTCTTGGACAAACTTAAAATATTGTAATATAACCACTAAAAACGTTTAAAATTTGGAAAATTGATTTCAGGCGTTGCCTAGTATATAAAATAATTCAGTCCAATTAATCTCTTCACAACAAGAAAACACTTTTATCTGGCGTATTTGTAGGTAAATACGAGAGATAAAAGCTTTTTCTATGGCCGCCATAGTGTTTAAAATATTACCCCTGGAGACAGTTTTTTCGCGTCGCATACATTTTTTATAAAGGAACCTATTATATATATTTTTTATTGTGTTTTATTCTAGGTGTCACTGATTCGTATAACTTTGAATATGCAATATTTGTAAAAATAATGTAATTCACAAAAAAAAATACTTATGTGTAACTGAACAAACAAAATAGTTAGTAAAATAAACTAAAGTAGGACTCAAAATGCCACGCTTCTAAAGCAACGTAAAGCCTGTCGATGATTGTCAACAGGCTGGCTTTTCTTAAAGAGTTTTATGGTTTCCTCATCACTTGAGCAAATGCTGGAGAAGATCCTGATTGGCCCACTATAAAATAGCCCTCCTGATCTACTTCTTCTTAAAAGCAGAATCTTTTTTATGAATTACGGGCAGAACCCGACAATGCTTTGCTTTTGCTAGATTTGCGTACATACAAAATCATGCAATAACAGAGCATTGTTTAAATTTATATTTCATTTATTACAAATGATTAAATCAAAGCATTGATTTACTACACACAATCGAACATTTATGGAATCAAAGTTAAAGTTAAGTTTTTAAGTTAAGTTAAAGTTAAACTTTACTTTGACATAACCATAGTCGGCCTTGTGGCGTAATGGTCAGAGCGTTTTCCTACAATGCAAGGGGTGTCGGGTTCGATTCCCGACACGTTCGTAGGAAATATTTATTTAAAAACGTATTTTTACACTACAATATTTTACTGTCCCTCGACTGGCATCTGATGTGTAAGACTGATAATTTTACCGTCATGTAACAAAAAAATTTTTTTTTTTTTAATTTGAAAATTTATTTATAAACCCTTACGGATTATTACATTCATTTTACAAAAATAATAAAAACATTTTTCATTCATACTCTGTTGTTCAAAATAGTATTTTTTACATCTTTTGAAAAGTTTGTCTGAGTCATTTGTTTAGTTTTGTCTGGCAATTTATTGTATAATTTCAGTCCCCGGTTCATAAGTCTTGATTGTCCTTGTCTTGTTTTAGAAAGTTGTATATGGTATTTGTCTGATATTCTCGTATTATGTCCATGTTGACTACAAATTTTAACAAGTTTTAGTTTTTCGTCTACAATTACATTAGTGGCTAATTTATGGATAAAATTTAATGATTCTAGTTGAAAGAGTTCAGTTCTATTTAATTGCTTAGTTGGTTAGAATTTTTTTCCATTTTTGGAACGAAGTTTTTGATTTTTAAAAAAAAACTCAATAATATCGCCACTTTGCTAATTAAATTGTTGATATGATCGAGATAAGCTGCAATTGATTTTTTAATGCACTGCTCTGCGGTGCGAAAAGGGAATGTAGAGTATGATGAACTACACTGGCAACGTTTTCCACAGAGGGTCGAATACAAACTCTGTTGGCTTATGTATAAGTCACTGCACAGCTCTGCTCCGGAATATCTAAGGGAGCTATGCATTCCAGATGAACTAGCTGACAGGCGTCTAACACTTAGATCAGCCACGTCTACGGCGAGAGGAAAAGTTATTATACCTCTACGCAAACAGCGCACTAAATTTAGTGAACGCGCATTTGCGGTCGCAGGCCCTATGGCATGGAATGCTCTCCCAGCAGAGGTGCGAGGCTGTGAAAGTAAAGTGATGTTTCGGAAAAAATTTCAAACCCACTTGTTCTCTAAATCATTTGAATAAACCCGTAGTATGTGACAACAAAATAAATTATTTTAATTAAATTACAAATTTAAAAGAATCACTATGTAAAGCGCCCTTGAGGTATTTTGTTACGAAAATGGTACTATATAAGTTATCCATGATAATAATAATAATGATGAAAAAAAAAGGATCTCAGACATAGGTCAATAATATTATCATCAAATTTAATTATAATTTATAGTATAAGTATCGTGTTAGCTTGTTTTGAATGTTTGGAAATTATTTCACAGGTAATTGTCGGAAATGAAAATAAAATATTCTTAAATTCTTAAAATTATAATTCGCTCCCGCTTAAAGAAAAGCCCTTTGGCTCTTTTGCATAAAACAAAAGCACTCCATAGTTTTTTGTTCGGTTTTTACTTTAACAACAAACGTGTAACGGACGGTTTCGATTTACGTTTGCGATTTTCAACTTGAGTACATATGGTACATTTTATTGCTGTAAAATGTGTCTAACTTAGTAGTTAATAATCATATAATGATTTTTGTCCGTATGGGCGACTCTACTAATCGTTGTCGAATTAGTATGTTAAAATATGTTTTTAATTCTAATACTATAAAAATACATTGTTACGCATTTTTTTAGACCAAGTAAATATAAAATTGAATAAATATATAATAATAATTTTGAATACGATTAAAGCACACGTTACGTTGATGACATAATCAGTTTATACACGTGGAACAACATTTTTTCTTCTTACATAAGTGAATTATTCAAACACTTGTGTTTTGCATATTTCTTGAATCCATTAAGTGATTCAATTGCTTTGCTATGCTTTATCAAAGTAATATAAAAAAGGAAAAACAAATCAAAGGCTAAAAACTCCTTTTGTATATTTGTAATAAGTTTTGAAGAATTATAGAAAGCTTATCCAGAGACTAATTTACGTTCAATGAGTTAGAAACGATCTTAAATATATCTTCTCTTCAAGACCGTCGAAATAAAACCGACCTTCTAGTCCTGTTTAAAATTCTCAACTCACTCTTTGATGCGCCCGATGAACTTAATAAAATGAAAAATCCCAACTGAGAAACCTTAGACAAAGGTTACTTTTTCGTACCAATAACCATAGAACTAACTATGGTTTTCATTCCCCTCTGCGCAGAATAGAATAGAATGTTGAAAGCATAAAATATCTAGGAGTTTGGATTGACTAAATTATCTTTTTCAAAAAATGCAGACTATACGAGTAAGAAAATCGCAAAGAAGGTATCCCTGTTAGGAAGGATAAGGAATAAATTAGACATTAAAACCTCTCTGCTGATATTTAAAAGTATTATCGTTCCCCGCATTGATTATTGCTCCAGTATTTTATATTTAAGTAATGAAGGAGATCTAAAGAGACTCCAAATAATACAAAACAAAGCGATGAGGATAATATTAAGATGTGGGAGACGAACAAAAGTTAAGAAAATGATTCAACTTCTAGATATCATGACAATTGATCAAAGAATCAAATTCAATGTTGCTAATGAAATAAAAAAAATTATTAAAGGAATAGTTCCGAGATATTGTCAAAATAAACTAAAAAATAATGAGTTCTTTCATAGAAAATATGCAACAAGAGGATCTAAAAATATAAGACTCGAAAAGAAATCAAAAGCAATGTCCCAGAACTGCCTTATGTACGAGGGAATACAACTATTTGAGAAAATGCCAGAAAGCATAAAAAATGAAATAAATGTAAATATGTTTCAAATTAAATGTAAAAAGTATATATGTGAAAAATATTAGGTAGTGTATAGTGTAAATAGTGAATATAATTAATGAAAATGTACATATGAAACAGTTGATATTATAAATTAGGATATTAAGTGTATAATAGTGATAAATAATGTTAGAATAAGTATAGATGTAAATATTGTGTTGTAAATATATATTAGACTATGTTAATCATAGAACTAAATAAAATAAACAAAAAAAAAAAATTTTTTTTAATCCTCAGGTCTGCCAACAAACATACCAGTCTTGATGTTTTTTATAAAAAGTTATCTTCTTTCATAAGATCGTTGAATCAAATTCAATTATAAACACCTCTCTCCCGCTTCCGCTCCACCAAGTTTACTATATACCATTGTGTCTTTCTAATTTCTTTTATAATAATTTTCTATGTTTACAAATGTCCTTAAAAATGCCCATTATGCTATCACTACAAAAAAGCAATCAAAAAATCATTAATGATTGTTCCATATCCTTGATTTGTGACTGTGACAAAAATACGTCAAAAACATAGTCATAAAAAGCCTTGTACGAGTAGATAAAAATCTTAGTTCTGCTATTTATAAATTATTAAACAACGTAACCACGGAAATTCTTAGAAAAACGCCATCCGACCATCAAACATCAAAATTAATAATTTCCTGATGTCCTTGTAAAATAAAGCAAATATGTTGCACCTATTTTAAGATTCTACTCATGCTTGCATTTTCAAATGTCCAGGAATCCAAATTAAGTCAATAATATGAATATTTTGTTTACCAAATAGTAGATTTTTTTGTAAAATAAAGCTTTGAAGCACTTTTAAGCTTTCGTTTTTGATAATTATTATGGATAGCTCGATAATTGTAATATATTATTCCAAAGACGCTTTAAAAGGTGAATCTACGAATACTGAAAACAATGAAGAACTTCAGCCCTACGGGAAATTGGATACAAAAAATGTTTTTCTAACGCGCGGTAAAAATTAGGGCATTGAATTATATGTCAAATTTTTTTGAACTGTAATGTAATATATGAAAAAAATAATAAAAACGAACTATTTTTAAAGACGTCTTATTCTTCTTCTTAGAGGTGGAGGTCAGTGCTATGCAAGCTCCTGACGTCACTGCGACCTGTGAAGATCTATTGTGACGGGTCCCGTGAAAAGTTCTCGCCCTCCAAGCCCAGGTCTACAAAGAGCCTGGCTACTGTGTTAAAGGCGAGAGTTCACATTTCGCTAAATCTCCCCCTCCAAGCCAGATCCGTAAAGTATCGGGCTATTAGGTCGGAGGTGAGCTCTTTAACATCCTTGGGTTTGACCAGGGTTCTCCCGGGATGAGGATCTTTTTATGGTGTAAAGCATCAGATTCATAAGTTTATTTTATTTATTTATTCATATTTTACTCTTACAAACTATAAACAATAAAAAAATAATGTGACCTCACTGGGGACCTCACGAGGACACAATATACTTTTTTGAAATGTTTTTACATTTGAGAATAAACAAAGATGACTTACTTAATAAACAGATATACTAAACAAAACATGTATACTGTTTTAAAATCTAGGTATAAATGTACATTTATATTATTTATATTACAAAACGCACAATGAAAATAACAAAAGCCTAACATAAGCTATACATTTGTGGAGCAGTTGATTCAATATTGGTTTTGGCGAATGAGACAATCCATTTTACATCTACCTAGCTCCACTATCCATTTTTTATAGCCTTTTTAAACATTTTCTCGTTACTAACTGTTTTAATAGATAGTGGAAGAAGGTTATAGATTTTAATTGAATAATTCTCAAAATTCCTTTGTCCGAAGGTGGTATTAGTTTGTATTTGTTTAAGTTGTCTTTGTGTTGAGGATCTAGTGATTATATGGTGACCTTCGTGGTGTAGTGGTCAAGACGCTTGACTCACGCACGGAAAGTTCCGGGTTCGATTCCCGGTGAGAACACAAAAAAATAATTGTGAGTTTTCTCAAGCCTGGATATTCTGTGTTGTAATTCACCACTGTAATTGGGCCTCCTGGCCTGTTGTGGTGCTAAAAAAAAAACATATATATTTATATTATTTGTATGTGATGTATTGTAGGGGTTATGTCTTTCATTTGAGTATAATGTGTATTGGTGGTTCCTCATCTGCACTGCAGAACCAACATCTAGAAGTTTCGAAAAGGTTCATTCTATTTGGGTAGGTACATCGATATAAAACAAGGGGAAGCGTGCGTCACGGCAAACATATCTACGCACAGAAATGACAAAGCTTCAGTATGACGTCATAGTTGAAGATAAAAGTCGCCCGACCGACTACTAAGATACACTACTGATCCCCCCACTATCAAGTTTTGATGTAAATACATCGGTTTATACCGACGGGTCTAGAATCCCTCGATACGTTTTTCTACGCATTAAAAGTGACGAAAATTTTGTTCCACTGAGCAATTTTCCTTTTAATTACGATTTACTTAAATTTTTTATCGTTTTGAGATGGGCACTTTTTTTCTTAAAAGCCTATTCAAAATATAAGAGAAAAATACGTTAATTGGAAAGTCGAATAAAATTCTGACATAACTATCAGTTTCTGAAACGAGTGGATAGATGCAAATAATAATGTCGCTAGATTCTGTCCTAACATATAAGAGTATCCAGGCGTAAGAAAGTTGCCACTATAAGAAAGTAATTAGTTATTATATTTTTTTTGTCTATTTTACTATCCTCCGGAGTGTATGTATCGAGACGTTAAAGGAGTCGGCTTAGTAATCCCTCGGTAGATAAGACGATCGCTAAGCATAGCGTCTCGATAAATATTGTCCAAAGCTACATAAAAATTATGTTTAAGCGAGCATTTTCACTCAAATTGGGACTCATTGGAGTTTATAATCGCTTTGAAGTGAGAACTTTTTATCATAGAAGCCTATTTAAAATATAAATGATAACTATTTTAAATGTTAATGACGTAAGGAACGCTGACTAAATTTTTGCGTTCATTCATTGGTTCGTTATCGAGATGACAAATAGGTAGAACATACCGAGGTAGATACAGATAGTAGAGAAGTTTAGTATACCGTTTCGATATTTACAGATGAAGATAGCGTTCATAATTGAGGCCTAGGTACCCAAATTATTTTTCAATTTAATTTAATTTTTCATTTAATTTAATTTTGAATTTAATTTCACTGTTACGCTCATGGACACAATTAAGCGCCCGTAGGCACTCTAAGGTTACATTTTAATTTTATTTTTTAAACATTAACTTTGTGGTTATTCATTAAAATAAAATCAACAAAAAAAACTTTGTTTTTAACCATTTATTTTTATTTTTTTCTACCTACCGGTTTCAAGCTATACAAGTTTCTTTATCAAGGTATACTTAACTAATTAATTCTATCTTATTTTATTTAATCAATGTTTACTAAATATTATGCCGCGCGTGGAGCTAATAAAACGAATATTTTTGTCTTGAAAGGATGGGAAGCGCAATGTGAGATGTATACAATCTTTAAAACTAGACAGGAGTGGACTAAAGGAAACATTGTTTATTTGATTATTTCTTTTCTTATTATAAATTGCTTTTTAAATTTCCAAGATTTCCAAGTTGTTCAATTTTAATATTTTAATTTCAATATGAAGAATTTTTAATCCAGTATCTATTGAAATTATGATTATTTTCTATCAGATGGTTTGCGAGTTCAGAAAAAATATTATTATTTAGACACCTTAAGTGTTATTTTACTCTTATATTAAAGTTTCTTTTAGTTTTTCAAATGCAGATTGAATCGCAATCATTACAATTCAATTGTTATATACTAGATGTATTATATTCAGGGACTTTGTCTTTGTGATTTTTTAACAATGTTGCTATAGTATGTTATTAGCTGATAAAGATTTGAAGAACCGCAGTATAACTATTAACACCAAATAGAGACTGGTGAAGGCTTTGGTTTTCTCAGTGTTCATGTACGGTGTGGAGTGTTGGACACAGGGAATCTTTAAAAAATCGAAGCTTTCGAAATGTGGTGGTGGCGGGGAATGCTGCGGATTCCGTGGACGATTAGTCGCACGAATGCATATGTATATACTCCGGGAACTGGAGATAGAAGAAAAACTAACATCCAAGTGCGAGAAAAGAATCCTGCAGTTCTTTGGAAGTATTTCCAGGGGAAACTCTGGTAGTTTGAAGAAAACTATTCTCCTGGAAAGTGTCGAAGCGACAAGGTCGCGTCGACTTCAACCGACAAGATGGAGCGGCATAGTCACTGAATTATCAGGAATATCACTAACGAATGCATATAAAACAGCACAAGACCGTTCCAGATGGAGGGAGACTGTCCACAGACGAGCCATGCCTGGAGTCAGGCGTAATCACTATCCTCAGACATGAGGCACAGATTGAAGATAGTATTAGTTGTGTAGAATGCAGGTTTAATGTTTAATAGTAGTGAATTAGATAATTTTTTAGAAAAATTGTCATTTAAAAAACAATCCGCCTCCATTATTTAGGTAGGTTAGTTTTATTTATTGTGCCACAAAGTTAGTGCTTCAAATATAAAATTTATAAAACAATTTTTTTTAAAGCTTTTTTATCAAAGTATACAAATTATAATTTACCAAAGTAAAGCTTGACAGGGAAGCTTGTGTAGCTTTGAAACCGGTCGGCAAAAAATATGAGTGGTTAAAAACAAAGTTATTTTTTATTATTTATCTTCTTCTTCTTCCTCTTCGTTTAGATCTGTTGATTTGTTATGGCAGAAAGCTGCTGCTCTTGGGACGTTGGGATCCAACTGTCTCTCCATCTTTTAGACGGTCTACCAGACCAGGAGGAATTTTCTTAGCTACAATGTAAGGGATTCTGGAATTGCCCATTCTGATAACATGGTCTCTCCGAAATCACTTCCTTGCTCTTCTCCATGGCACAACATCTTCACCTCGCTGCCACAGGCCCGTCATATTGCTTCATTACGGAGTTCTCCCTGTGATTGCCCTTAATGATTTCATTTCGAAAGCTCTTACCAGTTTCTTCGTCCTGGTTGTGTTAGATCTTGTTTCTATCCCATGCGTCATGATTGGCCTGACACCCGTATTATAAAACCATTTATATTAAATATAATTTTTAAAAAGCATGCATAAAATTTATGATGCATAATCAAATAATCATAAATCCTTAAATTGATTCCAGTATTTATGCCCAGAATTTTAAAAATGTTGCTCAGAATGTTGTTGAATTACAGGATTTGTTGAAATTATAATAGTTTTAAAACGATTATAAATGTAAATACATATAAATATATCGATTAAGTAAAATATTTTTATAGACATGTTTTTGCAACTAGGATACTGTGCGTTTAAGTTTTTTACTATTAGAATTTAAATCGGTAATTGAGATGACAAGTTGTTTTAAATTATACTTATTAAAGTGGTCAAACCTAATACTATTCCCAAACCATGAATTACATTACATTAATGGGGTATTAAGGAAAAAAAAGAGTTCCGTATTATTAATGGTATATTTGATCAAAAAAGAGCATAGATATGTATTTTATATTGAGCATGTTTGTAACACGTTAAGTCGCGTGCGATTTGTGATTATTTGTGATGTAAGATATACGATAGAGCGAAACGCATGGACACTAAAAAAACCTACAATATGTTTATTTATGTATTACAAAAGTCCATACGTGTAACCTCGTTAAATATGGTTTTTTGTACGTGGTCCCGAAATAACACGGTATAAAATAAAATAAAATAAATATTTCGCACATTTATTTAACAATACCTAAGTTAATAATTAAAAAATAAATAAAAAATAAAAAATACGATTTTTTATCTCATTTTTTCTTTAATAGAAAAAATGGTACTGTGAGGACCATAGGGTGAGAGACAAAAATGTGTTATTATCTATGCCCGCAGTGCCCAATGGATCTATGTAAGAACACACAATACGTCAAGTCAGTTTTATCTTATGTTCAAGATTCAATTCAATTAATTTATTCAAATATAACATGTACATTACAAAAACATATATTCAATGCGAACATATTATAAAAAAGAAAAATTACGTGAAAGAGATTCATGTCAAAGTAGTAGCAGAATACTGCTCCGGAAAACCCCTTCGGATACATGGAACAGATCAATATCCAAAGCGATGTTGATCAGCATAGTGGTAGCCCTTCCAACAGGCATAACCATAAGCAGATTGGTCCTGTATATCGGAATATGAAACAATCTATGCTGACCCTATCTAAGGTAATTATCAGGAACATACAAACCAATGCTCACCATAATCTCAGAATAATCGATAACACCGCGCAACAATCAATAAATATGTGTAGTCAAATACACATTCCTTCTAGTCTCTAAGCTGTTGTAGCCAAGCATACCCTCGAGAAACTCAGTTGGGTAGAGCCAAGGATAATACCCGCACTCTCTCATGTGGAGATATTTCAGAAACTTCTTTTGGATTCTATCTATCATAAGAAAGTACTTTAGTTCATGTGCCCCCAAATCGTCGAGCCACTCTCGAGTCTACTTTGCACCAAGGAGTTGTAAAGAGTTCTCTGTACGCGGGTATTTTCGAAAACCCTGGCAGTACGCAGAACAAATCCTAACATCTTTAATTCATTACCACTGATTGTCTCCATATGTTCATGAATGTCAGGGTGCTCACAAATCTAATGCCAAGATCCTAAACATTCGATGTTCGTATCAGATTCTTATCATTCATTTAGTAGCGAAAAATTATAGTTTTTTGAGCCCTAGTGAAGGACGTGACCGAACACTTGGAAACATTAAACTTAAGTTTGTTTCGCATTCCCCATTCAGATATATTAGATATGTCCACTTGGAGAAGACGAAAATTGTCAGAAATTGTCACCTTTAAGAAGTTTTAAGTCATCCGCAAACAACAGAAAACGCGAGTTTAAAATAACATATTATATATTATTAATGAAAATTGAGAACAACAATGGACCCAGGTTAAAGCCTTGCGGGACACCCAAGAAAGTATGGAAACACTCTGACGCTAATAGACCGTAGGAGACGTATATAGGAGATATTATATTTTCATTTACTATTTCGAGGTTTTTATTGTTAACGGTGACGATCTTGTTTTCTGGACCTATAATTTTTATAATTAAAATTTAAAAACATTTAGAAATAATAATTAAATTTCTGCAATGTCTCACAGCAGTCTCCTCCAATGGTCTCTTCTGCTAAACAAAATCATTTTATTTATATTTCTCTTGAAGATCGCTTTTGTTCTGGAGCACTCAACATTATTTTCGTCCGAGGCATTAAACACTCTTGGGTCGATGTATCAGATGCAGGAGTTTGATGAAATATACTCATATATTAAAACAAATGTACAATTTTTTCGCTAAGTAAGTTTTGTAACACCGTGTAGTAAGTACCGAGTGATATAACCTCGAAATCATAACAACATTAAACCTCTGTGGATTATTGTACAGCCGTGACATTGACGATTGAATTAAGGTGTTAGTGCTATTTTGTGGCTATTTAACAACTAACACGCTTGTTTTTGTTAAGTCTGGGTATTTTTTATGGGTTCATGCTTTTAGAATACATAATACAAAGCATGAATCATGAACCAACAACTGACAGCAATTAGAATTCAAAGATAAAATGATTACGTCTGCCTTTCAGCTGTCAATTTTGAGCCAATAAGCTTAAATAATATGGTTCGATTTATTTATTATCAAGGTACACAGTCTTTTAATACATAATGACATAAGATCAGAAGATTTGAGAGAATTATACCTAAAAGAAGCATTGACACACTTCTGGTTGCACGATAAGAAATGATAAATTTAAAGAATTTTTTGAACCCAAGTAAAAACCGCATTCTATTTCAATTAACATATTACAGATGAAGAACGTTTAAGAAAAGGTAATATAGAAATCTAGGCATCTACAGGGCTTATGACCTGTCAATGGCTGGTTTCAGTGGCCACTTTACACACTGTGTAACATTCACCATTCTGTCCATATTTGAACATCTATATTCCTTCAATTCTTTCATTTGTTCTCTGTTTGTGAAGTTAAAGAGCTGAAACCTTTATTTATGCGGGTGAGATTCATCTAATTAAATTATTTCACCTACATACTAGGCAACGCCTGAAAATGTTATTTTTTCAATTCCTATACTTCTTCATGGACCAGGTGGATTTATCAACAATATTTTGAGTTTGTCCAAATTTTTGTAGACACGGACTGGATTCAACTCCCTAGGGAGCTGTTTATATTTACATATAACAACAGAGATGAAGAACATTTAAGAGACGGTGATATGGAAATCTAGGCATCTACAGGGCTTATGACCTGTTAATGACTGGTTTAAGTGGCCACTTTATACACTGTGTAACATTCACCACTCTGCCCATATTTGAACACCTTCAATTCTTTCATCTGTTGATGTTTGTGATAAATCTTTGTTTGTGATAAAAATTTGTTGATAAATCCACCTGGTTCATGAAGAAGTATAGAAGTTGAAAAAATAACATTCGTTGCCTAGTATGTAGGTGAAATAATTCAATTAGATGAATCTCACCCGCATAAATAAAGGTTTCAGCGCTTTAACTTCACAAACATCAATAGATGAAAGAATTGAAGGAATATAGATGTTCAAATATGAGCAGAATGGTGAATGTTACACATAGTGTAAAGTGGCTATAATAATATATTTCGAAGAAGAATCTTCGAGAGTTATCAATGGCCCCTGTGAGAGAAAACAAACATTGCCGTAGTCGCTATAATAGGGAGCAATATAAAATCTTCGGAGCACTCGATGTGCTCCATCAACTACATCTTGACCATATAATTGGAATGGAGAGCGACGACTACATAAAACGCCTAACTTTCTCGGTACCACGAGGACGACAAAGACCAGGAAGGCCCAAAAAGCGATGGATGGTCTGCATCAGTGCGGATACGACAAGGTTAATAATTAGGAACTGAAGAGGAAGGGCAGGAGACAAGCAAGAGTGGAGGAGACTCTTGGATACAGTCAAGGCCCATCCAGGGCTGTCAAGCTTATGATGATAATGAGAGACACCTCGAACGAACTCATTTATTTAGAATACAAACAGATGGACAAGTTATACTACTCAGAGAAATAAAAAGAAAATTCTTGGACTGAAATGGGGTCCCCGTGTCAAGCATATCTATCGGCAGACAAAAATACTTCCTTTTGCCACTGCATGACATAACCAATACTATTTTGAATATCATAAACTTTTCTGCTCACACAAATTTAAAATACACATTTGGTCATGATATTCGCAACCACAATACTCGAATCTTCATGTGTCTAAGTTTCACTTAACAAAGTTCGGCAGAAGGTCTCTGGAAAATATTGGCCATTCCGAATTTAATAAACTGCCAGATGAGCTTAAACACAAAAAAGTCGAATTGAAAATCAAGAATTGTCGCAATGAAAAAATATTACTTAAATCTTTTTGATAGTGATAGTAATTAATGTAATTTACATAGATGGTGTAAAGTACGGTGTTTTATGTTTCGTATACAATGTTTTCTTACTATTTCGGAAATATTAACTATGTGTGAAATTATGTATTGTCACAAAAATATTTTTTTTTATGTACGGTCCCAAATGAGTTTTTTTAATAACTCCTGGGAGTATAATATGAACTTTTTGTATTATATGTTTTATGAAAAATTAAAAAAAAATGGGAATGCGTAGTAAAGCCTGCCATCCATTTAAATGTATTAACTTAAGTTCAACAAAATAAATCGAATATTTAAATAATAAAAAATAAAATAATAAATAATTAAACCAATATTTATATTTAAAACAAAATAATAATAATATCCCCTAAACAAGAAGAAATAAGAATTAACGAAGGAAAGGGGTGTAAAATTGCAATGGACAAAACGCTTTTTCTCCCTTATTCGGAATCAAGTTTGTTAGAATGAAAATGCATTTTAAATACCTACGAAAAAATTGCGCACCTGTTGATTGACAAATTCACTAAAACGATAATCATGTAGATATAATACTGTTTTTTTTTCCTTTAACACGATTCTAAGTATTAAATTTGCATACGGAAAAGAACTAAACAGTATAATAACATAGGATGATATGGATCTAATAATTAGTATGCTGAACATGTACGTATGTATTTTATAAAGAAGCCTTTATGCAAACATGGTATAATATTATAAAATCTAACCTTCCAACATCTAATGAGTTATATGACATTACGATGTGTTCATTGTTCGCGGACGTATTCAATTTTGCTAGCAATCATGTGTCATGTTTTTACGTATAATAAACAATGATGTATCTTATTGAATCAATAGATGAAAAACTTGCCTTTTCACAAGTGGATTCACTGAAACTAATTGTTATTTGAATTAGACGATTTTGCACTTCAGCGCTTTGGCAAAAAAATCTACTTAACACTTTGAGCACTGGTCGAATACACATAGAATTTACCCTGTGCCCGGCCCATTTTTGTGAAATTTCATGCTTCGTGGAGGGTTTCTTAAAAGTGTCATAATTATAAAAATACTGAGTTAAAACAATTGAAACTTCTCAGATTTATTTGAAATAATTAAATAAGTCATTTTTGTATGATAGTTTTGCCAACATTGGCCTTTATGGAGAACTACATTGCGCATTGCAATATTCGCACATATACAGGGCCTCACTCCTTTTTTGTGCTTTGTATGCCGGAGCCGTGTAAACACGTGATTATATAACCATGCGTTGTGTCCTGGTCCCGTGTTTACACGTGGTTTACAAAATTTATAAAATTAATAATTAACATATAAGTGACCGACCAACAGGATTTTCGGCCAAAACCGAAGCCGAATTTCGGCTTCTGTTCTAGTTTCAGAAGAAACAGACAAAAAGGGACGAAATGTCACTTCAAAATGCCAGAAACTAGGTGTTTCTATTGTAAAACTTTACGATTTCGTTAAAATAAGTGTAAAATATAATACACTTATTTGTTTATAAATTTGTATAAACCAATTATTTGTTTAAGTTACACTTCGACCGGTTTCGAGGTTACTACCTCATCGTCAGGAATTTAACTAACTTATAATTACACGTACATACTTTCCATTCTATGATACATCGGCTTACTTCAATACCACTAAATAAAAATAATTTTGACTTAGAATTAAATACTACAAAGAGTATTGCTTTCAATAATGGCTATGAACTAAATTTAATTGATAATATTTTGAATAAATAACTTAAATTAAACTATAGGAAAAAATACTTATACAGTTCCCAAAATATTTCCAATAAAAATGAGAACTGGCGTAGAATTTTGTACATTAATTCATTTTCTAATAATATAGCACAAATTTAACCTAACAATATTAGGCCAGCTTTTTATACTAATAATAACATAGGTAAAATATTAACAAATTGTAAATATAAGGATGATAAATTGAATCATTCGGGAATTTATAAATTAAATTGTTTAAATTACCCAAATTTCTATATTGGAAAAGCTTCACGTAAATTTAAAGTGAGAATCAAAGAACATATAAGATGTTTGAGTGATAATAATTTTTCAGAATTCGCAAATCATCTTATATCCGAAAACAATGAATTTAATCAAGAAACGTGTGTAGAAATTTTGCATGTCAATAAAAATGGTTTTCGTTTAGATAATTTAGAACGATTAGAAATTAGTAAAGCCATTAATCAAAAACTTCAAATAATAAATAATCAATTAAATTTAACTTCGAGTCCTCTTTTAAAACTGTTCCCGTTATGATTTATTTTATCTTCTTTCTCTCTCTTCTTTCAATTTTCTGTCTCTTTCATACAATATTTTATTATATAAATAGCAACGCGTGTAATTATGAGTAAGTTAAATTCCTGGCGATGAGGTAGTAACCTCGAAACCGGTCGAAGTGTAATTTTTTAAAAAAAAAGTGGTTTATACAAATTTATAAACAAATAAGTGTAAAATGTCATACCACAAAGTGAAAAATGTTTTTGATAACAATAATATAAAATAAAATACACAATGAAATAAAAGGCGTACATTTAATAAGAATTTGTTTAATTTTTAGCGCTTTTTGGTTTATACATATATCTTGTACATATACTTATATGAAACAATTCTTCGATGGACGCTATAATTTAACTTATATAAGGAAATTTTAGAACTAAAAACTCAAATCTTAAATAGAAAGATCATATTAGTGATCTTAGTTAAACGTATTAGAAAATGTACGAGTATGTACATATTTATTAGGTAAAGGAATATTTAAAAAATCAATAATTTGGAAATAGCTTATTACTCAATTGTACAATCTTAGTTACAATATGGTATTGTTAGACAGAACACGCAGGCTTGAGAAAAAACACATTTAATTTTTGTGTTCTCACCGGGAATTGAACCCGGAACCTTCCATACGTGAGTCAAGTGCCTTAACTACTACACCACAGAGGCCACCGATTTTTTAATTTTTTTTTTATTTTATTTATTGGAGATATCAACAGTAATACATGTAATAAAAATATAACAAATAACATATACAGAGAATAAAACCAATGACAGATATCCACAGAAATACATTAAATACACGTACAATACATACTAGTGTGTTTGTGTAAGTGAGTGAGAGGGTGGGTGTGTGGGTGTTAAATTGGAAAGAGGGTGTCAGGTATCGAAAATATAAATATATATAAAATATTAAGAATTAGAGATAAAATTTAATAAAATAAAATAAAACTTTATTATTGAAACTAAGTATGAGACAAAAAAGTTTGTTTTAAGACGCGCATTTTAAATGTTATTTTTTTACAATCAAATGGATCAATAAGGGGAAAGTTCAAATTATATTCACTAGCAAAACGTATAAGTGGAGAGTTCTGGGCATAGTTCGTACGAACTGCTGGCACATGAAATAGAGAGCTCGACGTGTGACGGGTGCGGTAGCCGGGGACATTTAATGATAACTCCGACAAAAGAGCCGGACTATCAAGGCGTCCACTGAGTATGTCATGAAGCACCCCCATGTCCAACAGTAGACGGCGATCTTCTAAAGTAAGCAAGTGGTGTTTTTTGCAGGAAGACATATAATTGAGATCGGTATACCTGCATCTCCAGTTAAGATGTCTAAGAAATGTCCATTGAATTTTCTCAAACTTTTCTTTATGTGTGACATAATTTAAGTATTCAAAAGTATTTTCAAGCTTTTCCTGGTAGGTATTGATAAAAATAAATGGCCTAAAAACCTAGAATAACATCTGTAATAATTTTTTAATCATAGAATCATTATTAGGTACAAAAAAATAAATTTTAGAGATAACATTAAATAAAATATAATCAAACTTAAACCATTATCATAATTATAATGCTCTCTTCAGGTTTCGTGTTATTCATATAAGGAAACATGTTAGTACGTAGTATTGTTTATTATTGTTTAGACTTTGTCTCAAAAACAAAACATTAAAATAAATATATGTAAGTTGAAATAAAGCACGTTTTATCCCAAGATTTGGTTTTTTATCGTCAATTCAAAAGGTTGATTAATTATTTTCCTTCTCGAAACTAGTTTTCAATGCCTTTGTGATTAAAAGTAATCTTCTTAAGGATACGATTTCCTTATTTTCGGTTATATCCGTGTGATATTTAAAATACAAGCAGTGCTTAATACATACTTTAGTGATTTATTCAAATCGTGTTATTTCAATATTTCCCCATATTATTATTCACAAAAAAAGGTAAAAAACCTCAATAAAAAATAACATGTTTTATCGGAGTACAGAGTGAACGATGACATGATTAGGATCAGTTAAATAATAAATACATTATTACCTATGTTTATTTATTTATTTTATTTTTGCACCACAACAGGCCAGGAGGCCCAATTACAGCGGTGAATTACATCACAGAACACCCAGGCTTGAGAAAAATCACATTTAATTTTTGTGTTCTTACCGGGAATCGAACCCGGAACCTTCCGTCTGTGAGTCAAGCGTCTTGACCACTACACCACGGAGGCCGCCACAACGATTGTTGTTCGAACAATCGTATTTAGTGCTAAATACAATGATTAATCGCTCGATTTTCAATTTCGCGTAGTCGAATAAAGCTTTATTTTTTATCTACGGCTAACGAAGATTCGCCAGTAACATACGAAGTCGAATATCAAAAGCGGTAACATTCTAACTATAATCCATGCTCCATACATGATAAATTTTAGTAGTATGCACTATGCAGTTGATTGCATTTTTTTACAATAATGAGCACGAATTGGAAAAAGATCGAAGTTTTTTTATAAACGTAGTTAATGTAACGCTTACTCTGCCTGATAGTTTTCTATTAAATCATGTCATGAGAAAACTTGCGCAATTTTTTTTATTGATATTAGAAAATGGCACGTCATCGAAACAGCTTTTAAAAATTAGTAAAACTATTGAATTTATCCATTAAACTCAACAGTTCTCATAAATCTTTTAGTAAAGCCTATTTTGCTAAAAAACTAAGTAAAACAGAATTTAGCAGTTAAGACTGAATCTAATGTAATTTGTCTAATATGAAAAAGACTGGTCATCTTTGTAGAAAAGGTCCCAATATAAGATGCATGGAAGAATGCGGCTCTCACTAAAATATTTTGTTTGTTTATTTATGAACCTATTTGGAAACCTTTTTTACATTAAAAATACCTTAAACTGTTTTGAATTTGGACAGTTTTTTTGACAGAACTAAACGCTACGTAAAAATCTTTTGTAGAAGTGGCGCTGGAGTCTTAGTGATTGGTCGACTGGTCGTTCATGCTTTCTAAAATGTTTTTTTTCTAACTCCGCTAAAGAAAAGAACGACATACTGCCAGATATTAAAAATTTTAATAGTGACGGTGCTGAACATGCTATCAGCCAAGCAAAGAATAAATTAAATGGACTCGTATTAACATTCAACTTAAAAATAAAAATTTTACCCAAATAAATGTTCAGCAACATTCAACGAAATTCATTGCTTTCCTACGAGGGGAGGAAAATGTTTCAGACTCCCAAAAATAAAAGTCAAGGCAACTAGCTCATTTATACCAAAGTAGACTCACGATATTTAATGAGTGGCCAAAACAGATTAGGGATGCTGGGTCCATCGCATAGTTTTGTGGGATGGCGATGGTTTTCGCTAAAAACAAATATTTGTATAGCATTTAGATAGAGTCTGAATTAATAATATATTTTTCTTATACGGGTTTTCTGGGCGATACCGTGAAACTTCAGAAGACTTTTTTTTTTGCAAAATCGCATTTTTTAATTTAAAAAAATGAGATCAAAAACACTTTCAATCAACAAAGCGGATAATGGAAGCGATTGGGTGGGGTTGGGGTTTGTGGAAGGGATGCAAGTCTGAAATATAAAGGATTTCCTCTATTTTTAAATTACAATAAAAAAAAATCCTAAAAAAAAAAATTTAAAAAAATAAAATTAAAGGAATTTATTAAAAGTTTACCATGAAGAATGTTCCTCCGAGTTTCATAGTCTGGCCCCGAAACACCGTGTATATGGAATACTTTATGAAGGAATATTTAATTTTTGTACAACTATCTGTATTAATATTTATTTATTTGACACTTTATATACATATACAAGATTTATACATATAAGGGCGGGCAAATTGCCTTAAGGTAATTTCTTCCTACCAACCGAAACCGTTCAGTTTGAGAAAATTATAAATACATGAGAAAATTATAAACACATTAGTATTATTATATTAATTAATACTATTGACGTCACGCTTTTTTCGGTTTCAAACAATTTTTCTTTGACGAAAACTCATGTTAAATCTTTTGCAAGAAAATACTCATTGGAAGGTGAAAGCGCTAATTGGTTAAATAAATAAGCGAAAATTTTCCAAGCATTTTATTTCATAATGTTTTACCTAATTTACATGCTGTGTTAGTACTATGTTGATGTCGATTTTTATTAATAAATATATTAATTCTTCCTATGGTATTGTTTCAGCCGATTATATTCACGTTTGCAAGCGGGACCAAGATACGATTAGCGAGTGTGTTCGAGATTCAATAGAATTCCTTAGACCGCGACTTGCCAAAGGAATCCCAGAATTGAAAGTCCCTGGAATCGAGCCTTTGGTGATCCCTGAAGTAAATATGAGTTTTAAATTACTAGTAATATGTTTACATCATTTAATTGACCGAAATAACAAGTATTCAACGAAAACAAAATAAAATAATAAAACTAATTGAATCGATCCATGTTAAAGTCGCACAAGTTGATAGAATTTGAAAAAATCGATAAAAACTGCCTTAAAATTTTTTTCAAGGAACTTGTTATATTTTTAATTTTTTATTTTTATTTATTTATTTAACTTTTTGTACATAATGTTATTTGTACATTGGTGGGGTTATTGCCAAATGGAAATTTCTACCAACCAACCAATAAAATAAAAGTTTTATTTTTATAATTCAAGTTACAGAACATATTCAATAGGAAAAAAATATTAAAAAGCTTAAGATATATAAAAATAGAAATAAACGTAATAATTAAGTAATAAAGAAATAAACGAAAGAGGAAAGGAGGCGAGATTTTGAAGAGAAAGCATATAGATTTG
Organism: Micrasema longulum; assembly: GCF_059751315.1. Classification (NCBI taxonomy): domain Eukaryota; kingdom Metazoa; phylum Arthropoda; class Insecta; order Trichoptera; family Brachycentridae; genus Micrasema; species Micrasema longulum. The sequence continues at coordinate 292,310 of NW_028278323.1, forward strand.
GGTTAACTAATGAATTGATATAGTGGTTGATATTTAACCCAAAGAAAATTTGTTGATAATGATCCTTAAGATAAAAATAACTTTGTTTAATTTACTTACATATAACTTTGAATTATCTATCCTTACCTCTGTTCTGTATAAATACATTTAACTTTTTAACAAAGATACCAGTCTCGAAGATGTCGCGAAAGCGATGAAACCGGTCACTGGATATTCCAAATTTGTGGATTAAAGAATCACTCGTGTTTTATTTATATAATAAATTACAATGAACTTCCATCAAGAATTTTCACTTACAAACTTAAATGTTTTAAAATAAACCTAATTATTAACGAAGTTCTTATAAGGTTACATCATTTTGCAAAAAAGGTTAGAGATGGACAACTAGATCAATGATAGAATAAAAAAATGATTCATTTGATGTTGTTCATGAAAAAGGTATAAATGTCTAATTTTTTGGAGATTAAACATACTATCTATAGTTGGCCTTTTTTATATCAATTTTTGGAAACAGAGCTTCATGTTTGCATGAAAAAACTGATAAAGTTGATTTGACCGGTACATGATCAGTAATCAGTTTTTTCCATCGCTATTTACATTAGTTTGGCAGCTGTCATTTTAATCAAGCAAATTTTTTTGGACTATTGGTTAGCAGAATTCCGTTTTAACTTTCTCGTCGGATTTTCCTATTTGTCCATCTTGAAATGACTTAAATATACCGCAGCGTGTCACGAAAATCTATCGTTTTGCCAGGACTCTCGTAAAGTATTGCCACTAAATAAAACGTTCTATTCTAATTCCATATAAAAAGGGAACTTGTCAATGGACTAGTCTTCTTTTAACATAGAACTTAAATTACTGTAACAATTTTTTACATTCAACAAATTACAACAGGGATAGAGAATACCTTAAATAAGGGAATATGGAAGTCTAGGCATTTACAGGGCTTATGACCTGTCATTGGCTGGTTTAAGTGGCCACTTTACACACCGTGTAACATTCAGCATTTTGCCTATGTTTGAACATCCAAATTTCTTCAATTCTTCCATTTGTTGATTTTGAACTAACTAGTCCGAGAAGAAGTTTAAAACTTGAAAAATTGTTTTCAGGCGTTGCCTAGTATGTGAAATAATTCAGTCAGATGAATCTCTTCACAACAATAAAGGTTTCAGCTCTTTAACTTCACTAAAATCAACAAATGGAAGAATTGAAGAAATTTGTATGGTCAAACATAGGCAAAATTGTGAATGTTACACAGTGTGTAAAGTGGCCACTCTAACCAGCCAATGACAAGACATAAGCCATGTTAATGCCTAGACTTCCAAATTCTATTATTTAAGGTATTCTCCATCCCTGTTGTAATTTGTTAATCTTAATGACTCCCGAAGGGGTGAAATTCAGTCTTTTGTCTACGAACATTTGGACAAACTTAAATATTGTAATTTTCTATAAGTTTTGGGTTAGATTAGAGCCTTGTTGTAAGATATTGAATCAGGATTAAAAAGTACGTATTTTTTTTAATAATCTTAGATAAAAATGTTGATATCACCAAAAGTGTGACTTTGACCTTTTAACGTGAATTGATTCCATTGTAAACTATTCCTATGTGACCCCTAAGACTGCACTGTATAAAAAACACGCCAATTTGAGACGGTTAAAAATGCACACACAATTGCATCGGGAAACATACAAGACAATGACGTAACAGCAACCAAAAACGCTGACGTAAACGAATATCACTCCATACACAACAATATTTCTACATTGAAAAAGCTTATACAATGGACTTAAACACAACAATGACGTATCTGTAGGGCTTTTAGTCTCGACACAAATTTGAGTCTAGAGACTACGACAATACACGGAGACCAAGAGACTTTTCTATGCTAACGATAATTCGTATGAAAGAATACTGTATGTAGTAAATAAATCCGTTCATAGCATACTTTAATGAAATGTTTTGTTCAAATGATTACAAAACATACCGATCAACTATCCCTATATGACCAAATATAGATCGCAATCAGGAGCGAACCGTGTAAAGAAGAACTTAAATTACATGCATTATTATTATTATTATAAATCAAATTTCTCTTTTGAAATTTGTATAACTACTAAAATCGCTTTAATGAAATTTTATCGACTTCTCTTGGTTTAAAATCTTCTCTTTATATTGCTTTTTCAAATTTTAAAGATTACTTGTTATTCCTTCTTTATTTTTTCTTTTTTCTCTGCTGCATTGGCATGTTTTTATACTTTTAAACTACTTTTAATTACTTATATTATATATATTAATAAAATCAATATATTGCTGCTCTTACTATAATGTGTCATAAATTTTGAAGATGTTTTTTAAATTGACTTAAATTTATTGTCTTATATTTCACTTAAAGATTCTTCTCATCATTTCTTTGAATCCCTTCAAATATGTATGTCTATATTTATGTTTTTCCTTTTTTTTTTAAATGTTATCACTATTTTATTTTATTTTTACAGCTTAGCATGTTTTTCATTCTTTATTTTAATTCTTAATTTTTAATTACTCTTACAAATTTTCTTCATTTTTAGTATTATTTCCATTTGTAAATAGTCACAACTAACTACAAACTTTAAATATATTTTTTTCACTTAAATATTAATTTTTAAACAACTTTCATTTATGTTTTTCTTTTTCCTTCTCTTTTTTATACTTTCATAATTAACCTTACATATAATTGGTTTATAATATGGAAACTTCACTGGTCCATTAGAGTTAAGTCTAACTGTGTAAAATATTAAACTTTGTAACTGTACTGTATGTTTCCTAAATAAAAGAAAATAAAAATAAATAAATAATGGTAAACTGCGCATAATTGCTTCTAACAAATGGAAATAATATTAAAAATGAAGAAAATTTGTAAGAGTAATTAAAAATTAAGAATTGAAATAAAGAATGAAAAACATGCTTAGATGTAAAAATAAAATAGTGATAACATTTAAAAAAAAAAAGAAATACATAAATATACACATACATATTTTAAGGGATTCATAGAAATGATGAGAAGAATCTTTAAGTAAAATATAAGACAATAAATTTAAGTCAATTTAAAAAACATCTCCAAAATTAATGACACATTATAGCAAGATCAGCAAAATATATTATATTTGACTAACCATAAAAATGTTTTACTGTATCTTTAATTTCAGAAAAAAATATAATAATTACTTTTTCTTTTAAATAATTTCCACCGTTTGTATTTTCATCCTAATTTTAATATGAATATTGATAAAGTGCGCCCAGCGCCGGCGGTGAGCCAAAAAACTAGCCGATTATTCCAGCTCATTTTTTTATACAAATAAGTATACTATATTTTAAATGTCCTACCTCAGTGCGGGTTTTTTCTCCTCGATCAAACTTGCAGATTACACAAATTATTTGAAGATTCTTAATTTGGAAAACAGTATTTCAAATATTATTTCTTAATGGCTATTTTTCTTTGAGATAGTACTTTTGACATAAGACCACAATTACGTTCGTGCGTCATATTGCAAGACATATGGCGCTCGACGCGGCCGTTTTAGCACTATAAATTTTTGGAACAATTCGGCCAGTTGACATTTCAATTGAATACCCAATATCGACTGAATTCATATTGTTTTTTTTAATTTATTTTTTTAATGACTTATGTATTAAAGTAATGGATAATATATATATATATATATAATATAACATATCACGAAGTTACGTCGTTTGAGTTGATTTCATGGATGAGAGTTGTTGTATCACACAGAACCACAAAAAAATATCAATTTTTGGTATACATTTTATTATGTACCTTCTACTCGTATGTAGGTACAAATATATGAAAAAAAAATTATAGCGTACCTCTAAATAAAATCACCATTCGCCACTGATCGCAATTGCCTACCTAAAACAACGTAAGTGAAAAATCTTAAATCAACAACTAGTAGCGAGTGAAGTCGGCTAGCAACCAGCAGCCATTATGCTCCAGAGAAAATATGTGCAGCTTTTAAATACATTCGAGCAGTGTCACTGATCCAGCCTCAGTCTCATTAAAACATGGTAATTTTGACCTGGCGAGTGTGTTTTTCGCTTTAGATTCTGAGTGATACCTGGGCTAACATTGCGATTGTAAAGTTCTATTTACATTATTATATTATTGTTTAAAAAATATATAATACTAAATAAAATAAAGTTGTTTTATAAATTAAATTATTGACAGGCGCAGTGGCGCAATTGGTTAGACGGCCAACTGTGAAACTGGCGTAGCGATTCCCGCCAGTTGCATGAGAAAAATTAGGTCTGGGTGTGGTAGTATATTTTTCATTTTTTTCTTCCATACGCCTGCTGACAAGCCTCTAAATAGAGCGGGTTATTCCTTGAAAAAAAAATGTAAATAATATATTATTCTCATCGTTATATTTTTGATTAATTTGTAAATTAAATTACGTAGTAGCAACGTGTTATCTTCCCTACAGAGATTATTTTAGAATAGTAGAATCGTGAGAGCCTCGATATTGACAATTTTGAATCTCAAATCTTGAATGGAAGTCCTGACTACCTGACTACTCAAAAAATTATATTGGATACTGATTAACAGATTTTTTTCTTCTAGCTGTTGGTCGATCAAGGAAATGTTGTCCAATTCAAGGCAGTAGGAAGAGATGTCAAAGTTTACGGAGCTGGAAATTTCAAGCTGAAGAAAATCGAGTAAGTATTTTGTAAATAAATTTACATCAAATCAATAGTTACATATTTAAAGAAAGGAGGAACTTCAGCCCTACGGGAAATTGGCTACATAAAATGTTTTGCAAAAATTATGGCATTAAATTTTTCGGCAAAGTTTCTTGAAAATGTATGAAAAAAATTTTGAATTTTTTTAAAATAAAAACGCACTCTTTTGAACGACGTCACTAGTTAATGTGAACCAACCAATGATATGAGAGATAATAATAATGTTTGGAAAATTTATATAGCGCCTTTTTTGTGAAAATCACCTCAAGGGCGCTGTACAATAAATAAATATCCTAATACGTCTTGCAGCTACAGAGCGCATGGACGGTTGGGATTCTAGTTCCTCATCTCCAATTATGATATATATGAGCTAGATAACAAAACGTCTTGCAGCTACAGAGCGCATGGACAATAAGAAATCTAGCCCCTTTTTACATTTTTATTTTTAAATTTTTTATTGTACAATGAAGTTTAGAGTTTAAGTGATATTTTGAAAACGAAATAAAAAGCAAATTTATAAAATTAGAATTTAGATAACAACAAGTCTTGCAGCTACTGAGCGCATGGACGGTTGAAATTCTAGACCCCATTTACTAAATTTAGATATTTGATAGTTGATAACATTTACATAATATGATAGCTAACATCACAAAAAGTCTTGTAGCTTCAAAACGCATCGACAAATGGAATTTCAACAACATAAGAATGATTTTAAAAAGTTAATAATAAAAAATAATTTTAAGAAACGCAATAATAAGCAAAGAACTAGTAAGTATGGCAATTGAGTGAACATGTAACAGCACAAAAAGTAAAATATAAAATATAAAAAAAGATGTGAAGGATATCCGGTTTGCTTACCGTCAACGAAACAATCGGGAGAACTGACTGAACTCTGACGTCACACACGGAGTTATTTAAAAAATACAACACTTTTAAAAATCAAAGCTCTGATAATTCGATATGTCTATAAAATAAAAAGTAAAAAATTTATCTTAGTTTTAGTCGATAAATAAATATATGAAAAAATTTCAAGCACTACTAAACTTTCTCATTGACTAACTTATTTGACAGCTTACATCACGAAATAAAAATTATCAAAGACCACACTTAATTTAAGTGGAAGTTAAACATATTTATCTATCAACCACCTGGTTATTTTTTATAATAGTATTTGAATATTTCATTTAATTTTTTTTTATTACATGCTTCATGTACATGTATTGTACATTTTTTGGGTTAGTGATTAACAACTTTATTTTATATTATTTATCAATCATATCAACGTGTTAAATAAATTGATGTATTTATAAATGTTGTATTATATAACATTTAAATACATAATAACATTTGGATTGCGCTTTAGTTCGTTTCGTTTTTTTATTAGTACTTTTCGCCTCATATGTATTTTTTATACTTAAAAAATGTATCTGTTAATACAAATTTCAATATGTTTAATTTTATGTTTTTTTTTGCTTCACGCACAAGACGAATTCAAAATATTGGTATTTACATAAATGACAATTAAAAATATGAAAAAAAAACAATTATTTTGTGATTTAGGCCAGTTGCACCAAAAAGATTTCAATTTGAATTATTGTTGCGTTTTCGTCAAACCGTTTTGTCACCGCGTACAACAGTGTAAAGGCTGTCTGAAGATCATCAATGAAAACTTAAGGTCGCGAATACTAGCTACCTTGTTGCTCTATTCTATCTGTGTTTGATAATTTATGATTATTTTTGGTTTTCAGTGTTGACCTTGACCGGTTAGAGGTCAGAGCGACAATTTTCCTGCCGCGTCTGCAGTTTGACGGAAAATATGATCTTGATGGAAGACTCCTGGTGGTGCCTCTTCACGGGAAAGGAGACATCAGGGCGAATGCTAGTAAGTAATGTGGCAATTTCTGTGTCCAGGCCAATGAAAAATTCAATTCTGTTTTTTTTATATTTATTTATTTAGCAGGCGTTTATTTCGTAGAGCTTCATATTGAAATCACAATACTAATTTGAGTCTACTAATTTCGTTTATTTTCGACAATTATCAAACGAATGTGAAGATTAATCAGACTGCAGAGGTTCTTATATACAGTTGTACAAGTATATTTACTTAAGTTATATTTGAACGCATAATGCCGGCGTGTACAATAATCACAATGAGGGAAAAACAGGCTAAGAGTGCGCACTTAACAAACGTTTTATTTTAATAAATTTTGGAACGAAAAAACCTACAAATAATCATATGAAAATACAGCATTTTCGGAAACAAAATAATATTTTGTTATTAGGTGAACAATACTAAAAGTAAAATAAAATAAAAATATCTATCCATTTGTACTAGATAAGAGTACGCACAATCATTTCTTCATACAAAATCATTCATTTCTTCACGCTATTAATAAAATGTTAATTTTTTTGTACACGTATTACGATTAAATAATTCAAAACCAATGTAGTTAGTGCACTCATAGTGCCACTATGGTTTACATCTTAAATTTGATCCAATCCACTCCCGGTGGCTCATATTTCTTTGCAAAGAGAGCAACGGAGGACTTGTCTCGTTTTATCACCTGAACTTATTAGTTTCCCATCAGTTTTGATTTCATCTCTTCTTTTTTTTATTTTGGTCTCAATTTGTCTGCCCTTACTGTCCGAATCACAGAATTCTTAGACCATTTCCATCTTTATAAAATTTTGTTCCGATGAATTTTCTAACGCTATAATTTTCAATCCAGCCAGGTGTCTTGCTGAACTGCTTCTCAAAGCCAAGATAGAAGAGAAGAATGGAGAAGAATACTTAAGGTTCACGTCCGTCAACGTGGCCATTATTGACATTCAAGATTTCTCCGTCAGTATCACTAACCTCTTCAATGGAGACGTTCAATTTGGTAATTATCAATCACTCATTTATTTTTATTAAGAAAACAACAGCTATTACAACAAATACAGTATTTACATACAACCCAAAATTTTAACGCCAATTGAACGCAGTTACGCAGAAGGCACCCAGTCATATTTTCCTAGCATTGAGTTCTAAAATTGATGAAAATATTCACACAAATTTTCGTCGTTCTCCGTATTATTATTAATTACAACAAATAATTGTAATTTATTTTTTTAGGGGACATTGCGAATCAGATAGTGAACCAAAATAAAGCTGAATTCCTTAGAGCAGCTAAGCCGTACATCGAAAGGACAGCAGCCAATTTGTTCAAGAAAATTTCCAACAGGATTGTCGTTGGTTTTAAACTGAATGACATCATCCCCTTGCCCTAGGATTGAAACTGAACCAACTACTCAAAAGGAAAATACTTTAATGTTTCTGTAATATCATGTGATAAATGTTACAACTATTCCTGTACTATCTAAGCTTAATAATAAACATACTTTAAAAACGTGGTTTCTTTTTGCATTTTTTACACTTGTAAATATATTATTAAAACTTTGATAAAACTCATTTAAAGTGAAAAAAATAATTATTAAAAAAAAATATTGCGTGTATTGCGGACTTGAATAAAGTCTGACTGTTTCTGTTCGACGTCCCTCAACTTTAATTCATACGGCACCCAATTTCTTAGGTTTTGAACCATTTGTAATGCTTTTAAACATTTAGCAACTGTTGTGTAATCAACTTCTAATGATTCTGCAAGTTTGTTTTGCGTCTGAAATGGGTCATCATCGGGTAATGCTTCCAATTCTTCGTCTCAAAACTTTTTGGTGCGCCAGAGTCAAAATCATTTAAAAGTAACTTGGATCAACGACAATGAAGGCGTTAATGTGGCAAACCCCATATCTGTAAATGCTTCTCTAATTGTTAACATTTTCTCATATTTAAACATGTTCCAATTGAATTCTATACTTAACTGCTCAAACTATTGCCTTGATCTAATCTTTAGCAATAATTCTAATTCTACTGTCATTGAATCCATTGATCCATTATTACCAGTCGATAAACATCACCCTCCACTTTCTGGAGATATTTGCCATTCATTTTTTAATAACTTACTCAAACCTAATGACTCATTATATCTTAAATTTAAAGATGGTGATTATGCTGGCCTCAGTCAATATCTTTCAGAAATTGATTGGAACAGTATTCTAAGCAATTCTCATATAAATGATGCAGTCATCTTATTTAATGATAAAGTCGCAATTGGGATGGAACAATTTATCCCAAAAGGAAATTTTGTTCAACCTAAGTTTCCAAAATGGTTTAGCTCTGATTTAAAGACTCTGATTTTGAAAAAGAAAAGGATCCACAAACTTTATAAACAAACTGGGAATCTCAAATTTTATCAACAATTTTCTCAACTAAGAGAACTTGCGAAGTCTGAATCATCCAATTGTTATAGATCATACATCAATGAAACTGAAACAATGTTGTCCATAAATCCCAAAAAGTTTTGGAGTTTTGTTTCTAATAAGCGTTTCAATAACGATCTGCCAATAAGTATGTTTCTTAAAGATAAACACGCATCTAATGGTACCGACATAGCTAATCTTTTTGCAACGCATTTTTCTTCAGTATATGTTAATAATTCTTCCAATGTTAATTCCTTATTTAGCTATACTAATACTGTAGACCTGAATAATTGTGAAGTGTCAGCTGAGGATGTCAGAATCGCTCTAAGTAAACTTGGTAATGGTAAATGTATTGGTCCAGATGGTATTCCTGAAATACTACTATCAAATTGTAAATCTAGTCTTGCCAAGCCTCTGTCTTTACTGTTTAATATGTCTTTAACAACGAGTGTATTTCCTGATATTTGGAAAATTTCTATAATAAGACCGATATTCAAATCTGGTGATAAATCTAACGTAACTAACTATAGACCCATTTCAATGATATCTCCTGTACCTAAACTATTCGAATCAATTATTACAAAAAAAATAACACCTATATTTAAAAATGTGCTGATTGAGGAGCAGCATGGATTTAGGACAGCCAAATCAACGACGACCAATTTGCTTTCTTTTACTGATACTATTTTTACAGCGTTCGAGAATAATCTTCAAGCTGATGTACTGTATACAGACTTCTCCAAGGCCTTTGACAAAGTTGATCACAACATTTTATGTGCTAAACTCCGTGCTGTAGGCATTAGAGATCCCTTTTTATCGTTTTTAAAATCCTACCTCTCACATAGAAAACAAAGTGTAAAAATCAATAACTTCATATCAAATAGCTTCTTAGTAACTTCTGGTGTACCACAGGGTGCCCACTTGGCCCCTCTTCTATTTAATCTGTTTGTTAATGATGCTGCTAATGTTTTTTCTTTTACAAAATTCTGGCTTTTTGCTGACGATAACAAGATACTTAAGCTAATTAAAAATATTGATGACTGTGTCAGACTCCAAGAAGACATAAATGCATTTCATACTTGGTGCAAAACTAATAACATGGAACTTAACATCGATAAATGCAAAATTATTTCATACCATAAATGTAAACATCCTTTTATTTTTGATTATAAACTTAATGGCCAAGTTCTTTCGATTGTCACCTCTATAAGAGATCTTGGAGTGATCCTAGATAATAAACTAACTTTTCTGGAACACTTTGATAATATAGTAAACAGATCCTTAAAAATTTTAGGCTTTATTAATAGAACTACGTCTGATTTCCAAAGTATGCTTACACTTAAAACACTTTATTGCTCTTTAGTTCGCCCTATTCTTGAATATGCATCTGTAATCTGGTCCCCTCATTATGCTGTTCATATCAAGCGCCTTGAATCAGTTCAACATCGTTTTATAAGAAAAATTGCATGGAAGATGGGATTGGAAAGAGGAGACTATTCATATTCTGATATGGAGAGGTTTTTAAGCATATCAAGTCTTGAAAAACGCAGATGCATTGCAGATATAATCTGCCTGTATAAAATTATGAACTGTCTCATTGATGCCCCTGAAATTTTGCAAAAGATTCTTTTTAACGTTCCCACCCGTAGACTAAGAAATAATGAAATGCTTTTCCTCGGTCACTACAGGACCAATTATGGTGCACAGTCGCCTTTGCCCAGAATGATCAGGCGGGTGAACGATCATCAAGATCTTGATTATTATGGTGTAAGGATGTCTTTCTTTACAAATCAGCTAAAGAATCTGTATAGTTAGCCTATGCTTTTTACTTAATCTAAAAAATCTATCATCTGTCTTTGCTGCTTATTTCTGTTCCTTATATTTTTTTATTCCTTTGTAAAAATTTCTTTTAATTGTAATGTTTATAATGGACTTTGTCCGTAAATAAATAAATAAATAAATAAATAAATAAATAAATCATTTGTTTTAAAGCGTCAAAATCAATATCTGCATGTTGTTTCCGACAGAGCATGGTCGCCGTAAGTCTCCACGAGAATTGTATGTGCTTCAGATGCACAAAATAGAGAAGATTCATGAGCGATTTTTGTGATGAATTTTTTTTTTTTTTTTAATTATTATTGAATTTCCCACAAAGACATGGCTTGTTCGTGGCTATACAAGAAACGTTTGTGAATTTTTTGCTCCTTTAATAAATTTACAGGTATAATGATTGTGTTTAATAAAAGAAAGAGAGAAGAAAATACTCTGTAAAAGATAAGAAAGTACTATTTTATACTTTAATAATTAAATAGGGAAATATAAAAAAATTTAAACATTAAAATATCCCTTATTATCAAAGGGCCACAAAATACGTCATAGAAAAAAATGACTTTATTTAATATCTTTAGTTTAAATCCAGAATACTGCGTGTTTTTTAAAAGAAGGAAAATTTTGAAAGTTTGGGATCAATGAAATGTTATCAGTAAAAAAATATTTTTTTAAAAAATGGGTTAATAAAATATGCATGTGTGCAAGCCTTTTATATTACAACAGAATATAACTGTTTGTCCATCATTATTTTCCGTAGTAAAGCTAGATTAAAACACCTTCGAATGTCATCATCATATTATTCTTGGAAAATATTCTAATTAACTAATTTCTGGAGGTATATACTCGATATATGTACATAATATTAAATGTTGACATAAGTTGTATTCGTTTATTTTCCAATTTAAAAATTAGCACCAAAAGTAAATAAAAATTATTAGGATATAATTAATAATTATCGGAGTCGGTATTAAAATGTCGGAAAATGGCGTTGTATTAATCATCCGAAACCATTATTTCTCTACCTTAAAGCTGTAATGCTGGAAGTCACATTTGGTAAATTGTTCAAGGGAGCGGTTTAAAGCTGTAAAACTGTTTAGAATATATTTCTCGAATTAAGAACATAATGTTTTGTACTTTTTTTGGATGTATCGGCTTTTGAAAACAATATTTAATAAAAAAACAGTATGTGAAAAAAAAGGAAAGTAAAGTAATAAAATTAACGGCAAAAGAAATTACATGGTAGATTATGACAATAAGACTTAATCTTGTGCAAAATCCCTCGCTTTGTCAGAGGTAGTTTGTTATAAAAATTGTGCAAATTAGATGTTCCATTGTGATCGCGAACAACCATGGTGAGAAATTATTATGACGTCGCTTATTAATTTATCTATTTATTATCACATTGAATTTTATTGAAAGCATGCGTTTTATTACTGCACTACTGGTGTTTTAGAACAAGCTATTTCAGTAGTGGTATACCGGAAGACTCCAATGTTTTTAGCATCAATAGAATCTAAATACAAAATGACATTCATTACTTAATTTTGCAAAAAAATGTGACCTCTAGCCTTTCAGCGTTAAGGTGCAGATTTGTTATAATGATTGTACATATGAACGAGCATAAGAATTTTATCCTCAAGAAAATACAATCAACGTATAGCGCCATCTATCAAAATTATCAAAAAGTTATTCTTAAAAACGATCAGAAACGATAAAAAGAATCAACTAATAAATCCAATAAATTTGTGAATAATGCCTATACTTTTATATTCCTGCTCCAAAACGTTCACCATCTTTCTTTTGTTTTTTTAAATATATTTTTAAAATTATTATCTTTCTTTGACATATTTTTGTGCTTACTATTTAGCTATCACATTATTTTATTTATATATTAGGTTTATAGTAAAAATAGTGTTAAAAAGGCGTTGAAAAGGGGAATGAAATAAAATAATGAAGATACATTGCGTTTCATTTGTTTGAATTGGGATATTTTTTCCTCGTAAATGTTTTGCAATTATTCAAAAAAAATTCTCACTGCTTTATAAAACATCAGTTTCACAATTTCGCCTTTTCCTTAGCAGTATAATAGGGTATTTTCACTTTTTTTTTTATTTTGCAAAAAAATAGAAAAAAAAATTACGATGGTAACTGTACAGTTTTTATTTTTTTATGTCCACGCGTTAATTTTTCAGAGCGGTTTAAAAACGTATACTTTGAATTGGCGCCAAAACGAACACTCGGATGCCGTATGGGCTTGTGACGTCACGCGTTACGAATTTGACTGACCGTTCAAACAAATTCATACGAATTTGTATAGCCTACGTGTTGTTTTTGTTGTAATTGATTGTTTTAACTAATTAACGCGCATAAAATGTATTTAGTTATAAGATATAAGTACAGTTTAATTCCGATGTGCACAAACACTATGGTGAAGACGCAAAATAAAGCTTTTTTCGCCATTCCTAGTACCTAATGAAAAAATGCAGAAAAAATGGTTTAACGCATTTGAACGTTATGAAACGAGATGTTAAAAAAAAACAAACCACTATTCTTTTTTCCGTAGGTCTTGTTCAGTACAAAATACTATATTTTATGGTGTAGACTGTAGACTATAAACATTTACTAACAGTAGGTACTGAAATTAGCACCTATAAAGCTTGACAGGTACTACAAAACTAAATTAGTTTATTCTTTGAACGTTAATGTTTATATTTGTATTATATTTCTGTACTTATGTTACTTAGTTTAATTTGTGGAACTGTTGGTTTTCTATATGAATAAAAAATAAAATTACTAAAAAATTCCTGTGTGAAAACCTACCTTATTTATTTGTGAAATTTATTGCATTTACAAAATGGCAACTGACCTTGAGATGCTGGACAGTCTTCACACTTGCAGGAATCTATTATTTCCTAGACTTCATCGCAAATCAACGTCACCGAGTACGATTTGGTTCTAACTTTAAGTTATGCTGGGGTGACTCGACCTTTTACCATTCAAATATCACCCGTCCGTTTTACTTGAATGTAATCTATGGCATTGTCTCCGTAATTTACCCTAGTTGATATATTAATAAGTAAATCACATTTAATAAAAAAAGGCATTAACACGCACTCGAGCAACAGAGATATTTACAAGCAATGGTATTTTATGGATTATGTTGTGTCAAAGTCACGTTACTTCCCTTTTGCATTAAATGTACGCTAAACAATATATTTATAGTACATGCAAATAATACAACTATTTGAATGAATACATTCTGGAAGCAAAAATTATATATTTGCTTACCTTACGGCCTTTACATTTCTATACTCGAACTTAAAAAGTTTGTATTGGATGAGAAAAAAATACCCATCATGATTATATCTATTTTGGGCAAGTTATCGGACTTTCCTTGTAAAAAACCAATTTTAGTCATAATGCTATGGATGTTTATAAATGAAAACAAAAAAAAAAACAAAGGAAAAGACGAAATTTAACTCGAAAAAAACAAATAAAAAGCCACAAGCCGCCCGCGTCGGAGTATCTCAGTATAGGATTTGAGTGAACGTAGGATATATAAGTCACGCGTGACGTCATCAACCCTTTTGGCCAGTTACGGGCCGTTTTATTTCTATCAAACTTTAAATAGGAAATTATAAATGAAAACATTCGTTTCAGATTTTGATAGTAATATGGTTCGAATCGTAAAAATATTCTTTAAATACTGAATACATTAAAAAGCATATTCCCAGTTTATGAAAATACCCTATTGAAATAACATTTTTAATATAAATGTTACAGTACAGTTAAATATTAATGTATCTTTCATTTTAGTACAGAACTTAATGCAACCATTTGTGTACTTATTTTTCCTCAAAATAATTAGCATTTTTTGTATTCTATCAAAATTAAACACCGTTTTACTATATGTTTCCCATATCTGGATACTGTTTGTGTAATAAAACAATTCTGTGTGTGTAATACAACAGTTCTGTGTGTGTAATAAAACAGTTCTGTGTGTATAATAAAACAGATCTGTGTGTGTAATAAAACAGTTCTGTGTGTGTAATAAAATAGTTCTGTGTGTGTAATCAAACAGTTCTGTGTGTGTAGTAAAACAGTTCTGTGTGTGTAAAAAAACAGTTCTGTGAGTGTAATAAAACAGTTCTGTGTGTGTAATAAAACAGTTCTGTGTGTGTAATAAAACAGTTCTGTGTGTGTAATAAAACAGTTCTGTGTGTGTAATAAAACAGTTCTATGTGTGTAATAAAA
This sequence comes from Micrasema longulum, assembly GCF_059751315.1. NCBI lineage: Eukaryota > Metazoa > Arthropoda > Insecta > Trichoptera > Brachycentridae > Micrasema > Micrasema longulum. The sequence continues at coordinate 307,425 of NW_028278323.1, forward strand.
CCAGAAAACAGGGATGGTATTCCAAACGCTCTCGCGGTCGTATTATGATTCGCAACTGTTTCAAACATACATTTTCAAACATTTAAAACGCATTCACTCTGCTTTAAGTATTCCTCTGCCAGTTATACGTTTCACTTCCAAACACAAGTATCGGGTTGAAAACTAAAACGCCGTTGCGAGTTGCGACTTATACCGCTTTCAAAATAATAGGCTAAAATTCTCATTCCTTCTAAGGTGATTTTTTCCATCTTTATTGTTACAGGATTAGTATTGTGAGAAGTGAGAACTTTGAATCCAACAACTCTCCTTTGAATCCACTATGACTGTCCGAATACAACATAGTCTATTCGAGCCAATTTCGCAACAGTTTTTCCACCACATACCGCAAACCGCATTTGAAGACTTAGGTCTCTGGCGGTGCCCACATTATAGGAAAAATTGATCATTGCCGAAAGAAAAAAGGTGCCCGAAGAAGCTTTCTGTAATATTGCAGCCTTGACATATATGTGCTGAAAGAAGGTAATGCTGAAATACGTTCTTCATTATATTGAAAATATGGATGTGAACTCTTCACTGACTGGGATTTAATTGATTGGACATCATGGATTGAATCAATTTGCCGAAATGATTATAAAACTTTTAAAAAGCCTTGAAATTCGACTTGGATGCCATCAAATTCGTATATCTAACAGGACCTAATAAATGGCCATGAATTAAAACGGGAAGCTCTATTTGGTATTCACAGAGACCTCTCATCGCTCGAAAGGGGCAAAACCTCAGGATGTTTTCAAAATTTTTATTAGGATAAGGCCAGCGAAACGAATAGGAATCAACAACATTTAAATTAAATTTACCATGGCTTGATAAAAACTGTGTAGTCCAGTGGATCAGAAATAATCCAAAGGATAAGCCAATACTATATTTAAGCTGTGAAGAATTAGATTTTTCCAAATTAATCACCATTTGACATTGCGTGTTAATACAACCATCATAAAGTGTCACATTCTTTTAATATCACGTTTCTATCTTTAAAATCAGTTGCATTGTGCTAATCATTGTCTTATGAACCCCGACGCAGATTTCCTGTGCAATTATTCGATACTCAGGTTGCGCAATCGTAATGTACCTGTCATTATAGACACGCAATGTCTTTATACTTGATTAAAATGAGGAACATTAACCCATAATTACGCTGGTGGGGTTCAAACGCAGGTGCACCACTGCTACCATTTTATAGGATTTTAGCTTATGGATGCAGGGAGCTCATACCGATGTGTATTTATTACATGTTGAATAATATAATACAGAATCGGTCACAAAAGTTATCTTAACTGATGAATTGAACATATTAAAAAGATTCGACTGAAATACGGAACTATTACTAATAGAATCTAAGAGTGCTACTACTTTTATAGCAGTGGTCCATATTGTTCTCATTATTTCCGAGTGGGGAATGGAGATTTTCTTATATTATATTTCCCTTACTGTCAGCAATTCAACATCCGTGGTAGGTAATAAGTATTTTGGATGTATTAATTTTATTTTTGTTTACGCAAAAAAAATGTACGATTCACTTTCTGCACTGTCCATGAGACGATAGAAGTTAAATAGCACTGGTAATTGGTTTTCGGATGAGTCCCGCAATTTTATTTAAAAGGGACTGCGTGCAATTAATACTTAACAATAATAACACCACAAGGAAAAATTTTGGGTCCACTTTTATTTCTTATATACATTATATATATATACATTAATGAACTATGTGATCTAAAAGTAGAAAGAGAAATATTGTGAAATAGAGTCAACCTTTATTGACGCTACAAAAAGTCATACGATAGTTAATAACTGGCTTGAAACAAATTTACTTAGTTTAAATCAAGAAAAAAGCATATATTTGCCTTTTCAAAGCTCAAAAAAAAATGGCCTATCATAGAATTTGTCAATTAAAATCCATGATTTAAAATATAATGTATATATCTGTAATAATTGCAATAAAATGAGTTCAGGGGAAAGCTATACATATTTGGGTATACACATAGATTATGGGCTAAAATAGGAAAAACATATAGCTCAATTAACAGAAAAACTCAGATAGTTATCTTTTGTTTTCCAAAGACCGAAAAATACTTTAACCAAAGAAAAATTAAAAATGGTATATTACGCTTTAATTCAATCTTCAATAACATATGGTATAATAGGAGGGGGAGGAGTCTTGCACGCACATAGTCGCTCAATAGAAATTGCACAAAAAAGTATAATTAAAATAATGTTAAAAAAACATAGACTATTTCCTAGTAATGAGCTATACGTAGTGAGTGGACTCCTTAGTTTTAGAAAATTATATTTATGTCAGTGCCTGAAATATATTGACTTAAATAGGGAGTCCTTTAGTAATAATTTAAATAGAATTAGTAATAGATCTGACAGTGTACTGTCATTTTTAGGATGCAGAACTAAGTTCGTACAGGTGCACTCCTTACATGTTGGTCCAAGATCCTTCAATCTTCTACCTAAGGAATTATAAAACATCAAATCACTGATACATTTTAAAGAAAGTTTGAGGTCTTTGATTAGCATGGAAGGACCCGATAGACAACTTTAATTTTTTTTAAAATTAAAATTAAAAATAAATTGCATACTGCAAATAAAACTTAATCCTGTTTTTATAGTATCCCAAAATCTTAAGTCTGATCATGTCAAAAGCAGACTGAATCGAAGGGCATTTATGACAAGATGTATGAATGTGGAAGAAGCCAGGAATGTATGCCAGGATAGACGTGTGTGGCGATCTATTCTCTCTGCCTACCCCTACGGGGAAATGGCGTGATGGTAGTAGTAGTAGTAGCAGCATAGTTTATTTTGTTTTTCTTTTTCATGGTCATGTCATTCTATATTTGGATGCTATCAACTTATAAATCATTAAAAAAGGAATGGCCCACGCTCAGGCGCTAAAGTCTTTGTGGGCATTTTTTCCAAATTATGTTGTAGCTTAATTTTAGGTTTTAATTATAAATTAAAGTGTATGTTATAATTAAAATTCTATGTAAATATATGTATGGAAAAATAAACAAATAAAAAAAGCGGTAAAAACCCCTAGAGGTTTTCTATCGAATTTGATAATACGAGTAAATCTAAGTATTTTTTGTCATAAATTGCAACATTTTAAATTTTTCAATACGGCAATACAATTAGAGTTGCATAATTTGCTGTATTGGATTCTATGGAAAATGATGAATTGCTTCATCTGTCATCGCACTTTAATTGCAGGTGAATTATTTAGCACGTGTGTCATCGATCAATAGACTATGATTCCCACGCCGCTATTGTTAAATATGTACTCCGATTATGTATTTTAAAAAGCCCTAGAAAACTCTTTGTAAGGAGTAAAGATTAACGGCACGTGTATTAACAATTTTGCCGATGCCACTATCATCTTGGCTGATATACAAATTTCCTTTTTTCTACATTCCCTTCCATGTTCTCTCCCTTCCT